>NW_026906990.1:22500-322500 GCF_033978795.1 Nerophis ophidion | reverse complement strand
TTTAGTGTATGAATGTTAAATACATGTTTAGTTTATGAATATTAAATACATGTTTGGTGTATTAATATTAAATATATATTTAGTTTATTAAAATTAAATACATGTTTTGTATTAATATTAAATACATGTCTAGTGTATAAATATTAAATACATGTTTAGTGTATTAATATTAAATACATGTTTAGTGTATGAATATTAAATACATGTTTGGTGTATAACTATTAAATACATGTTTAGTGTATTAATATTAAATACACTTTTAGTGTATAAATAGTAAATACACGTTTAGTGTAACAATATTAAATACATGTTTAGTGTATTAATATTAAATAAATGTTTAGTTTATTAAAATTAAATACATGTTTTTGTATTAATATTAAATACATATTAAGTGTAAGAATATTAAATACACGTTTAGTGTATGAATATTAAATACATGTTTAGTTTATGAATATTAAATACATGTTTAGTGGATATATAATAAATACATATTTAGTGTATTAATATTAAATACATGTTTAGTGTATAAATATTTAATACATGTTTAGTGTATTAATATTAAATATATGTTTAGTTTATTAAAATTAAATACATGTTTTTGTATTAATATTAAATACATGTTTCGTGTACGAATATTAAATACATGTTTAGTGTATTAATATTAAATACATGTTTAATGTATGAATATTAGATACATGTTTAGTGTATGAATATTAAATACATTTTTAATGTATGAATATTAAATACATGTTTACTGTATTAATATTAAATACATGTTTAGTGTATAAATAATAACTACATGTTTAGTGTATGAATATTAAATACATGTTTAGTGTTTAAATATTAAATACATGTTTAGTGTATGAATATTAAATACATGTTTAGTGTATAATATTAAATACATGTTTAGTGTATGAATATTAAATACACGTTTAGTGTATGAATATTAAATACATGTTTAGTGTTTAAATATTAAATACATGTCTAGTGTATTAATATTAAATATGTGTTTAGTTTATTAAAATTAAATACATGTTTTTGTATAAATATTAAATACATGTTTAGTGTATGAATATTAAATACATGTTTAGTGTATAAATATTAAATACATGTTTAGTGTATGAATATTAAATACATGTTTAATGTATGAATATTAAATACATGTTTAGTGTATAAATATTAAATACATGTTTCGTGTACGAATATTAAATACATGTTTAGTGTATAAATATTAAATACATGTTCAATGTATGAATATTAAATACATGTTTAGTGTATAAATGTTAAATACATGTTTAGTTTATGAATATTAAATACATGTTTAGTGTATTAATATTAAATATATATTTAGTTTATTACAATTAAATACGTGTTTTGTATTAATATTAAATACATGTTTAGTGTATGAATATTAAATACATGTTTAGTGTATGAATATTAAATACATGTTTAGTGTAAACATATTAAATACATGTTTAGTGTATTAATATTAAATATATGTTTAGTGTATTAATATTAAATATATATTTAGTTTATGAATATTAAATACATGTTTAGTGGATATATAATAAATACATATTTAGTGTATTAATATTAAATACATGTTTAGTGTATAAATATTAAATACATGTTTAGTGTATGAGTAATAACTACATGTTTAGTGTATAACTATTAAATACATGTTCAGTGTATAAATATTAAATACATGTTTAGTGTAATAATATTAAATATATGTTTAGTTTATTAAAATTAAATACATGTTTTTGTATTAATATTAAATATATGTTTAGTGTATAAATATTAAATACATGTTTAGTGTATGAATATTAAATGCATGTTTAGTGTATAATATTAAATACATGTTTAGTGTGTGAATATTCAATACATGTTTACTGTATAAATATTAAATACATGTTTAGTGTATGAATATTAAATACATGTTTAGTGTATAAATATTAAATACATGTTTGATGTATCAATATTAATTACATGTTTAGTGTATGAATATTAAATACACTTTTAGTATATGAATATTAAATACAAGTTTAGTGTAAACATATTAAATACATGTTTAGTGTATTAATATTAAATATATATTTAGTTTATTAAAATTAAATACATGTTTTTGTATTAATATTAAATACATGTTTAGTGTATAAATATTTAATACATGTTTACTGTATTAATATTAAATACAAGTTTAGTGTATAAATAATAACTACATGTTTAGTGTATGAATATTAAATACATGTTTAGTGTATAAATATTAAATAAATGTTTAGTGTATTAATATTAAATATATGTTTAGTTTATTAAAATTAAATACATGTTTTTGTATTAATATTAAATACATATTAAGTGTAAGAATAATAACTACATATTTATTGAATGAATATTAAATACATGTTTAGTGTATAAATATTTAATACATGTTTACTGTATTAATATTAAATACATGTTTAGTGTATGAATAATAACTACATGTTTAGTGTATGAATATTAAATACATGTTTAGTGTATAAATATTAAATACATGTTTAGTGTATTAATATTAAATATATGTTTAGTTTATTAAAAATTAAATACATGTTTAGTGTATGAATATTAAATACATGTTTAGTGTATGAATATTAAATACATGTTTAATGTATAAATATTAAATACATGTTTAGTGTATAAATATTAAATACATGTTTCGTGTATTAATATTAAATACATGTTTAGTGTAGAAATTTTAAATACATTTTTAGTGTATAAATATTAAATACATGTTTAGTGGATAAATAATAAATAAATATTTGGTGTATTAATATTAAATACATGTTTAGTGTATAAATATTAAATACATGTTTAGTGTATAAATATTAAATACATGTTTAGTGTATTAATATTAAATATGTGTTTACTTTATTAAAATTAAATAAATGTTTTTGTATTAATATTAAATACATGTTTAGTGTATAAATATTAAATACATGTTTAGTGTATGAATGTTAAATACATGTTTAGTTTATGAATATTAAATACATGTTTGGTGTATTAATATTAAATATATATTTAGTTTATTAAAATTAAATACATGTTTTGTATTAATATTAAATACATGTTTTGTATTAATATTAAATACATGTCTAGTGTATAAATATTAAATACATGTTTAGTGTATTAATATTAAATACATGTTTAGTGTATGAATATTAAATACATGTTTGGTGTATAACTATTAAATACATGTTTAGTGTATTAATATTAAATACACTTTTAGTGTATAAATAGTAAATACACGTTTAGTGTAACAATATTAAATACATGTTTAGTGTATTAATATTAAATAAATGTTTAGTTTATTAAAATTAAATACATGTTTTTGTATTAATATTAAATACATATTAAGTGTAAGAATAATAACTACATGTTTATTGAATGAATATTAAATACATGTTTAGTGTATAAATATTAAATATATGTTTAGTTTATTAAAATTAAATACATGTTTTTGTATTAATATTAAATACATATTAAGTGTAAGAATAATAACTACATATTTATTGAATGAATATTGAATACATGTTTAGTGTATAAATATTTAATACATGTTTACTGTATTAATATTAAATACATGTTTAGTGTATGAATAATAACTACATGTTTAGTGTATGAATATTAAATACATGTTTAGTGTATGAATAATAACTACATGTTTAGTGTATGAATATTAAATACATGTTTAGTGTATAAATATTAAATACATCTTTAGTGTTTTAATATTAAATATATGTTTAGTTTATTAAAAATTAAATACATGTTTAGTGTATGAATATTAAATACATGTTTAGTGTATAAATGTTAAATACATGTTTAGTTTATGAATATTAAATACATGTTTAGTATATTAATATTAAATATATATTTAGTTTATTAAAATTAAATACATGTTTTTGTATTAATATTAAATACAATTTTAGTGTATTAATATTAAATACATGTTTACTGTATTAATATTAAATACATATTTAGTGTATAAATAATAACTACATGTTTAGTGTATGAATATTAAATACATGTTTAGTGTATAAATATTAAATACATGTTTAGTGTATTAATATTAAATATATGTTTAGCTTATTAAAATTAAATACATGTTTTTTGTATGAATATTAAATACATGTTTAGTGTATGAATATTAAATACATGTTTAGTGTATGAATATTAAATACATGTTTAGTGTATGAATATTAAATACATGTTTAATGTATGAATATTAAATACATGTTTAGTGTATAAATATTAAATACATGTTTAATGTATTAATATTAATTACATGCTTAGTGTATGAATATTAAATACTTTTTTAATGTATGAATATTAAATACATGTTTAGTGTATGAATATTAAATACATGTTTAGTGTATAAATATTAAATACATGTTTAATGTATTAATATTAATTACATGCTTAGTGTATGAATATTAAATACTTTTTTAATGTATGAATATTAAATACATGTTTAGTGTATAAATATAAGTGTATGAGTAACAAAACTTATGTAAAAAAATAAATAAAAGAAACAAAAAAAATGGAAAAAGAGAGTGAGAGAGAGACGGAGAGGACCGGGCATATTAAGAGGGAACGTGCGCCCTCCTGTGGACTTCTTCCGCAACTGCACACATAAAGAAATTCATAATTTCCAAGTGTGCCTTATTTAGAGGATAATAAATACATGTTTACTGTATGAATATTAAATATATGATTAGTATATAATTACATATATGTTTGGTATATGATTATTAAATACATGTTCAGTGTATTAATATTAAATACATGTTTAGTGTATGAATATTAAATACATGTTTAGTGTATTAATATTAAATACATGTTTAGTGTATGAATATTAAATACATGTTTGTGTATAAATATTAAATACATGTTTAGTGTATTAATATTAAATATATGTTTAGTGTATTAATATTAAATACATGTTTAGTGTATAAATATTAAATACATGTTTAGTGGATAAATAATAAATAAATATTTGGTGTATTAATATTAAATACATGTTTAGTGTATAAATATTAAATACATGTTTAGTGTATGAATATTAAATACATGTTTAGTGTATTAATATTAAATATGTGTTTACTTTATTAAAATTAAATAAATGTTTTTGTATTCATATTAAATACATGTTTAGTGTATAAATATTAAATACATGTTTAGTGTATGAATGTTAAATACATGTTTAGTTTATGAATATTAAATACATGTTTGGTGTATTAATATTAAATATATATTTAGTTTATTAAAATTAAATACATGTTTTGTATTAATATTAAATACATGTCTAGTGTATAAATATTAAATACATGTTTAGTGTATTAATATTAAATACATGTTTAGTGTATGAATATTAAATACATGTTTAGTGTATTAATATTAAATACACTTTTAGTGTATAAATAGTAAATACACGTTTAGTGTAACAATATTAAATACATGTTTAGTGTATTAATATTAAATAAATGTTTAGTTTATTAAAATTAAATACATGTTTTTGTATTAATATTAAATACATATTAAGTGTAAGAATAATAACTACATGTTTATTGAATGAATATTAAATACATGTTTAGTGTATGAATATTTAATACATGTTTAGTGTATTTATATTAAATAAATGTTTAGTTTAATAAAATTAAATACATGTTTTTGTATTAATATTAAATACATGTTTAGTGTATTAATATTAAATATATGTTTAGTTTATTAAAATTAAATACATGTTTTTGTATTAATATTAAATACATGTTTAGTGTATTAATATTAAATACATGTTTAGTGTATTAATATTAAATACATGTTTAGTGTATAAATGTTAAATACATGTTTAGTGTATGAATATTAAATATATGTTTAGTTTATTAAAATTAAATACATGTTTTTGTACTAATATTAAATACATGTTTAGTGTATAAATATTAAATACATGTTTAGTGTATTAATATTAAATACATGTTTAGTGTATAAATATAAGTGTATGAGAAACCAAACATATAAAAAAAAATTAAAGAAACAAAAAAAAGGAAAAAGAGAGAGAGAGAGACGGAGAGGACCGGACTTATTAAGAGGGAACGTGCGCCCTCCTGTGGACTTCTGCCGCAACTGCACGCATAAAGAAATTCATTATTTCCAAGAGTGCCTTATTTAGAGGATAATAAATACATGTTTACTGTATGAATATTAAATATATGATTAGTATATAATTACATATACGTTCAGTATATGATTATTAAATACATGTTCAGTGTATTAATATTAAATACATGTTTAGTGTATGAATATTAAATACATATTTAGTGTATAAATATTAAATACATGTTTAGTGTGTAAATATTAAATACATGTTTAGTGTATGAATATTAAATACATGTTTAGTGTATAAATATTAAATACATGTTTAATGTATGAATATTAAATACATGTTTAGTGTATGAATATTAAATACATTTTTAATGTATGAATATTAAATACATATTTAGTGTATAAATATTAAATACATGTTAAGTGTATAAATATTAAATACATATTTAGTGTATAAATATTAAATACATGATTAGTGTATTAATATTAAATACATGATTAGTGTATGAATATTAAATACATGTTTCGTGTACGAATATTAAATGCATGTTTAGTGTATAAATATTAAATACATGTTTAATGTATGAATATTAATTACATGTTTAGTGTATGAATATTAAATACATTTTTAATGTATGAATATTAAATACATGTTTAGTGTATAAATATAAGTATATGAGTAACAAAACTTATGTAAAAAAAAAAAATAAAAGAAACAAAAAAAAAGGAAAAAGAGAGTGAGAGACGGAGAGGACCGGGCATATTAAGAGGGAACGTGCGCCCTCCTGTGGACTTCTGCCGCAATTGCACACATAAAGAAATTCATTATTTCCAAGTGTGCCTTATTTAGAGGATAATAAATACATGTTTACTGTATGAATATTAAATATATGATTAGTATATAATTACATATATGTTTGGTATATGATTATTAAATACATGTTCAGTGTATTAATATTAAATACATGTTTAGTGTATGAATATTAAATACATGTTTGTGTATAAATATTAAATACATGTTTAGTGTATTAATATTAAATACATGTTTAGTGTATAAATATTAAATACATGTTTAGTTTATGAATATTAATTACATGTTTAGTGTATAAATATTAAATACATGTTTAGTGTATAAATATTAAATACATGTTTATTGGATAAATAATAAATAAATATTTAGTGTATTAATATTAAATACATGTTTAGTGTATAAATATTAAATACATGTTTAGTGTATTAATATTGAATATGTGTTTACTTTATTAAAATTAAATAAATGTTTTTGTATTAATATTAAATAGATGTTTAGTGTATAAGTATTAAATACAGGTTTTGTGTATTAATATTAAATACATGTTTAGTGTATGAATAATAACTACAGGTTTAGTGTATAAATATTAAATACATGTTTAGTGTATGAATGTTAAATACATGTTTAGTTTATGAATATTAAATACATGTTTAGTGTATGAATATTAATTATATGTTTAGTCTATTAAAATTAAATACATGTTTTTGTATTAATATTAAATACATATTAAGTGTAAGAATAATAACTACATGTTTATTGAATGAATATTAAATACATGTTTAGTGTATGAATATTTAATACATGTTTAGTGTATTAATATTAAGTATGTGTTTAGTTTATTAAAATTAAATACATGTTTTTGTATTAATATTAAATATATGTTTAGTGTATTAATATTAAATATATGTTTAGTTTATTAAAATTAAATACATGTTTTTGTATTAATATTAAATACATGTTTAGTGTATTAATATTAAATATATGTTTAGTGTATTAATATTAAATACATGTTTAGTGTATAAATGTTAAATACATGTTTAGTGTATGAATATTAAATATATGTTTAGTTTATTAAAATTAAATACATGTTTTTGTATTAATATTAAATACATGTTTAGTGTATAAATATTAAATACATGTTTAGTGTATTAATATTAAATACATGTTTAGTGTATAAATATAAGTGTATGAGAAACCAAACTCATGTAAAAAAAATTAAAGAAACAAAAAAAAAGGAAAAAGAGAGAGAGAGACTGAGAGGACCGGACTTATTAAGAGGGAACGTGCGCCCTCCTGTGGACTTCTGCCGCAACTGCATGCATAAAGAAATTCATTATTTCCAAGTGTGCCTTATTTAGAGGATAATAAATACATGTTTACTGTATGAATATTAAATATATGATTAGTATATAATTACATACACGTTTAGTATATGATTATTAAATACATGTTCAGTGTATTAATATTAAATACATGTTTAGTGTATGAATATTAAATACATATTTAGTGTATAAATATTAAATACATGTTTAGTGTATGAATATTAAATACATGTTTAGTGTATAAATATTAAATATATGTTTAGTGTATGAATATTAAATCCTTTTTTATTGTATAAATATTAAATACATGTTTAGTGTATGAATATTAAATACATGTTTAGTGTATAAATATTCAATATATGTTTAGTGTATGAATATTAAATACATGTTTAGTGTATAAATATTAAATACATGTTTAGTGTAGGAATATTAAATACATGTTTAGTGTATAAATATTAAATACATGTTTAATGTATGAATATTAATTACATGTTTAGTGTATGAATATTAAATACATATTTAGTGTATAAATAATAAATACATGTTAAGTGTATACATATTAAATACATATTTAGTGTATGAATATGAAATACATGATTAGTGTATTAATATTAAATACATGATTAGTGTATAAATATTAAATACATGTTTAGTGTATTAATATTAAATACATGTTTAGTGTATTAATATTAAATACATGTTTAGTGTATAAATAATAACTAAATGTTTAGTGTATGAATATTAAATACATGTTCAGTGTATAAATATTAAATACATGTTTAGTGTAATAGTATTAACTATATGTTTAGTTTATTAAAATTAAATACATGTTTTTGTATTAATATTAAATACATGTTTAGTGTATAAATATTAAATACATGTTTAGTGTATTAATATTAAATACATGTTTAGTGTATTAATATTAAATACATGTTTAGTGTATAAATAATAACTATATGTTTAGTGTATGAATATTAAATACATGTTTAGTGTATAAATGTTAAATACATGTTTAGTTTATGAATATTAAATACATGTTTAGTGTATTAATATTAAATATATATTTAGTTTATTACAATTAAATACATGTTTTTGTATTAATATGAAATACATGTTTAGTGTATGAATATTAAATACATGTTTAGTGTATGAATATTAAATACATGTTTAGCGTAAAAATATTAAATACATGTTTAGTGTATTAATATTAAATACATGTTTAGTGTATTAATATTAAATATATATTTAGTTTATGAATATTAAATACATGTTTAGTGGATATATAATAAATACATATTTAGTGTATTAATATTAAATACATGTTTAGTGTATGAATATTAAATACATGTTTAGTGTATGAATAATAACTACATGTTTAGTGTATTAATATTAAACAAATGTTTAGTGTATGAATATTAAATACACTTTTAGTGTATGAATATTAAATACACGTTTAGTGTAATAATATTAAATACATGTTTAGTGTATAAATATTAAATACATGTTTAGTGTATAAATATTAAACACATGTTCAATGTATGAATATTAAATACATGTTTAGTGTATAAATGTTAAATACATGTTTAGTTTATGAATATTAAATACATGTTTAGTGTATTAATATTAAATATATATTTAGTTTATTCAAATTAAATACATGTTTTTGTATTAATATTAAATACATGTTTAGTGTATAAACATTTAATACATGTTTACTGTATTAATATTAAATACATGTTTAGTGTATAAATAATAACTACATGTTTGGTGTATGAATATTAAATACATATTTAGTGTATAAATATTAAATACATGTTTAGTGTATTAATATTAAATATATGTTTAGTTTATTAAAATTAAATACATGTTTAGTGTATGAATATTAAATACATGTTTAGTGTTTGAATGTTAAATACATGTTTAGTTTATGAATATTAAATACATGTTTAGTGTATTAATATTAAATATATATTTAGTTTATTAAAATTGAATACATGTTTTTGTATTAATATTAAATACATGTTTAGTGTATTAATATTAAATACATGTTTACTGTATTAATATTAAATACATGTTTAGTGTATAAATAATAACTACATGTTTAGTGTATGAATATTAAATACATGTTTAGTGTTTAAATATTAAATACATGTCTAGTGTATTAATATTAAATATGTGTTTAGTTTATTAAAATTAAATACATGTTTTTGTATAAATATTAAATACATGTTTAGTGTATGAATATTAAATACATGTTTAATGTATGAATATTAAATACATGTTTAGTGTATAAATATTAAATACATGTTTAGTGTATAAATATTAAACACATGTTCAATGTATGAATATTAAATACATGTTTAGTGTATAAATGTTAAATACATGTTTAGTTTATGAATATTAAATACATGTTTAGTGTATTAATATTAAATATATATTTAGTTTATTACAATTAAATACGTGTTTTGTATTAATATTAAATACATGTTTAGTGTATGAATATTAAATACATGTTTAGTGTAAACATATTAAATACATGTTTAGTGTATTAATATTAAATACATGTTTAGTGTATTAATATTAAATATATATTTAGTTTATGAATATTAAATACATGTTTAGTGGATATATAATAAATACATATTTAGTGTATTAATATTAAATACATGTTTAGTGTATAAATATTAAATACATGTTTAGTGTATGAGTAATAACTACATGTTTAGTGTATAACTATTAAATACATGTTCAGTGTATAAATATTAAATACATGTTTAGTGTAATAATATTAAATATATGTTTAGTTTATTAAAATTAAATGCATGTTTAGTGTATAATATTAAATACATGTTTTTGTATTAATATTAAATATATGTTTAGTGTATAAATATTAAATACATGTTTAGTGTATGAATATTAAATGCATGTTTAGTGTATAATATTAAATACATGTTTATTGTGTGAATATTCAATACATGTTTACTGTATAAATATTAAATACATGTTTAGTGTATGAATATTAAATACATGTTTAGTGTATAAATATTAAATACATGTTTGATGTATTAATATTAATTACATGTTTAGTGTATGAATATTAAATACACTTTTAGTATATGAATATTAAATACACGTTTAGTGTAAACATATTAAATACATGTTTAGTGTATTAATATTAAATATATATTTAGTTTATTAAAATTAAATACATGTTTTTGTATTAATATTAAATACATGTTTAGTGTATAAATATTTAATACATGTTTACTGTATTAATATTAAATACAAGTTTAGTGTATAAATAATAACTACATGTTTAGTGTATGAATATTAAATACATGTTTAGTGTATAAATATTAAATACATGTTTAGTGTATTAAAATTAAATACATGTTTTTGTATTAATATTAAATACATATTAAGTGTAAGAATAATAACTACATATTTATTGAATGAATATTAAATACATGTTTAGTGTATAAATATTTAATACATGTTTACTGTATTAATATTAAATACATGTTTAGTGTATGAATAATAACTACATGTTTAGTGTATGAATATTAAATACATGTTTAGTGTATAAATATTAAATACATCTTTAGTGTTTTAATATTAAATATATGTTTAGTTTATTAAAAATTAAATACATGTTTAGTGTATGAATATTAAATACATGTTTAGTGTATAAATGTTAAATACATGTTTAGTTTATGAATATTAAATACATGTTTAGTGTATTAATATTAAATATATATTTAGTTTATTAAAATTAAATACATGTTTTTGTATTAATATTAAATACAATTTTAGTGTATTAATATTAAATACATGTTTACTGTATTAATATTAAATACATGTTTAGTGTATAAATAATAACTACATGTTTAGTGTATGAATATTAAATACATGTTTAGTGTATAAATATTAAATTCATGTTTAGTGTATTAATATTAAATATATGTTTAGCTTATTAAAATTAAATACATGTTTTTTGTATAAATATTAAATACATGTTTAGTGTATGAATATTAAATACATGTTTAGTGTATGAATATTAAATACATGTTTAGTGTATGAATATTAAATACATGTTTAATGTATGAATATTAAATACATGTTTAGTGTATAAATATTAAATACATGTTTAATGTATTAATATTGATTACATGCTTAGTGTATGAATATTAAATACTTTTTTAATGTGTTTAGTGTATAAATATAAGTGTATGAGTAACAAAACTTATGTAAAAAAATAAATAAAAGAAACAAAAAAAATGGAAAAAGAGAGTGAGAGAGAGACGGAGAGGACCGGGCATATTAAGAGGGAACGTGCGCCCTCCTGTGGACTTCTTCCGCAACTGCACATATAAAGAAATTCATTATTTCCAAGTGTGCCTTATTTAGAGGATAATAAATACATGTTTACTGTATGAATATTAAATATATGATTAGTATATAATTACATATATGTTTGGTATATGATTATTAAATACATGTTCAGTGTATTAATATTAAATACATGTTTAGTGTATGAATATTAAATACATGTTTAGTGTATTAATATTAAATATATGTTTAGTGTATGAATATTAAATACATGTTTGTGTATAAATATTAAATACATGTTTAGTGTATTAATATTAAATATATGTTTAGTGTATTAATATTAAATACATGTTTAGTGTATAAATATTAAATACATGTTTAGTGGATAAATAATAAATAAATATTTGGTGTATTAATATTAAATACATGTTTAGTGTATAAATATTAAATACATGTTTAGTGTATAAATATTAAATACATGTTTAGTGTATTAATATTAAATATGTGTTTACTTTATTAAAATTAAATAAATGTTTTTGTATTCATATTAAATACATGTTTAGTGTATAAATATTAAATACATGTTTAGTGTATGAATGTTAAATACATGTTTAGTTTATGAATATTAAATACATGTTTGGTGTATTAATATTAAATATATATTTAGTTTATTAAAATTAAATACATGTTTTGTATTAATATTAAATACATGTCTAGTGTATAAATATTAAATACATGTTTAGTGTATGAATATTAAATACATGTTTGGTGTATAAATATTAAATACATGTTTAGTGTATTAATATTAAATACACTTTTAGTGTATAAATAGTAAATACACGTTTAGTGTAACAATATTAAATACATGTTTAGTGTATTAATATTAAATAAATGTTTAGTTTATTAAAATTAAATACATGTTTTTGTATTAATATTAAATACATATTAAGTGTAAGAATAATAACTACATGTTTATTGAATGAATATTAAATACATGTTTAGTGTATGAATATTTAATACATGTTTAGTGTATTAATATTAAATACATGTTTAGTGTATTAATATTAAATATATATTTATTTTATTAAAATTAAATACTTGTTTTTGTATTAATATTAAATACATGTTTAGTGTATTAATATTAAATACATATTTGGTGTATAAATATTAAATACATGTTAAGTGTATAAATATTAAATACATATTTAGTGTCCATCCATCCATCCATCCATCATCTTCCGCTTATCCGAGGTCGGGTCGCGGGGGCAGCAGCCTAAGCAGGGAAGCCCAGACTTCCCTATCTCCAGCCACTTCGTCTAGCTCTTCCCGGGGGATCCCGAGGCGTTCCCAGGCCAGCCGGTAGACATAGTCTTTCCAACGTGTCCTGGGTCTTCCCCGTGGCCTCCTACCGACTGGACATGCCCTAAACACATCCCTAGGGAGGCGTTCGGGTGGCATCCTGACCAGATGCCCGAACCACCTCATCTGGCTCCTCTCCATGTGGAGGAGCAGCGGCTTTACGTTGAGCTCCTCCCGGATGGCAGAGCTTCTCACCCTATCTCTAAGGGAGAGCCCCGCCACCCGGCGGAGGAAACTCATTTCGGCCGCTTGTACCCGTGATCTTATCCTTTCGGTCATGACCCAAAGCTCATGACCATAGGTGAGGATGGGAACGTAGATCGACCATATTTAGTGTATAAATATTAAATACATGATTAGTGTATTAATATTAAATACATGATTAGTGTATAAATATTAAATACATGTTTAGTGTATTAATATTAAATACATGTTTAGTGTATTATATTAAATACATGTTTAGTGTATTAATATTAAATACATGTTTAGTGTATGAATAACAAATACATGTTTCGTGTATGAATATTAAATACATATTTAGTATGTGAATATTAAATACATGACTAGTGTATTAATATTGAATACATGTTTAATGTATGAATATTAAATACATGTTTAGTGTATGAATATTAAATACATTTTTAATGTATGAATATTAAATACATATTTAGTGTATAAATATTAAATACATGTTAAGTGTATGAATATTAAATACATATTTAGTGTATAAATATTAAATACATGATTAGTGTATTAATATTAAATACATGATTAGTGTATAAATATTAAATACATGTTTAGTGTATTAATATTAAATACATGTTTAGTGTATTATATTAAATACATGTTTAGTGTATTAATATTAAATACATGTTTAGTGTATGAATAATAACTAAATGTTTAGTGTATGAATATTAAATACATTTTTAATGTATGAATATTAAATACATATTTAGTGTATAAATATTAAATACATGTTAAGTGTATAAATATTAAATACATATTTAGTGTATAAATATTAAATACATGATTAGTGTATTAATATTAAATACATGATTAGTGTATGAATATTAAATACATGTTTCGTGTACGAATATTAAATACATGTTTAGTGTATAAATATTAAATACATGTTTAATGTATGAATATTAATTACATGTTTAGTGTATGAATATTAAATACATTTTTAATGTATGAATATTAATTACATGTTTAGTGTATGAATATTAAATACATTTTTAATGTATGAATATTAAATACATGTTTAGTGTATAAATATAAGTATATGAGTAACAAAACTTATGTAAAAAAAAAAAAAAAAAAAGAAACAAAAAAAAAGGAAAAAGAGAGTGAGAGAGAGACGGAGAGGACCGGGCATATTAAGAGGGAACTTGCGCCCTCCTGTGGACTTCTGCCGCAACTGCACACATAAAGAAATTCATTATTTCCAAGTGTGCCTTATTTAGAGGATAATAAATACATGTTTACTGTATGAATATTAAATATATGATTAGTATATAATTACATATATGTTTGGTATATGATTATTAAATACATGTTCAGTGTATTAATATTAAATACATGTTTAGTGTATGAATATTTAATACATGTTTAGTGTATTAATATTAAATACATGTTTAGTGTATGAATATTAAATACATGTTTGTGTATTAATATTAAATATATGTTTAGTGTATAAATATTAAATACATGTTTAGTGTATTAAACTTAAATACATGTTTTTGTATTAATATTAAATACACGTTTAGTGTATAAATATTAAATACATGTTTATTGGATAAATAATAAATAAATATTTAGTGTATTAATATTAAATACATGTTTAGTGTATAAATATTAAATACATGTTTAGTGTATAAATATTAAATACATGTTTAGTGTATTAATATTAAATATGTGTTTACTTTATTAAAATTAAATAAATGTTTTTGTATTAATATTAAATACATGTTTAGTGTATAAGTATTAAATACAGGTTTTGTGTATTAATATTAAATACATGTTTAGTTTATGAATATTAAATACATGTTTAGTGTATGAATATTAAATATATGTTTAGTCTATTAAAATTAAATACATGTTTTTGTATTAATATTAAATACATATTAAGTGTAAGAATAATAACTACATGTTTATTGAATGAATATTAAATACATGTTTAGTGTATGAATATTTAATACATGTTTAGTGTATTAATATTAAGTATGTGTTTAGTTTATTAAAATTAAATACATGTTTTTGTATTAATATTAAATATATGTTTAGTGTATTAATATTAAATATATGTTTAGTTTATTAAAATTAAATACATGTTTTTGTATTAATATTAAATACATGTTTAGTGTATTAATATTAAATACATGTTTAGTGTATTAATATTAAATACATGTTTAGTGTATAAATGTTAAATACATGTTTAGTGTATGAATATTAAATATATGTTTAGTTTATTAAAATTAAATACATGTTTTTGTATTAATATTAAATACATGTTTAGTGTATAAATATTAAATACATGTTTAATGTATGAATATTAAATACATGTTTAGTGTAAAAATATTAAATACATGTTTCGTGTAGGAATATTAAATACATGTTTAGTGTATAAATATTAAATACATGTTTAATGTATGAATATTAATTACATGTTTAGTGTATGAATATTAAATACATATTTAGTGTTTAAATAATAAATACATGTTAAGTGTATAAATATTAAATACATATTTAGTGTATAAATATGAAATACATGATTAGTGTATTAATATTAAATACATGATTAGTGTATAAATATTAAATACATGTTTAGTGTATTAATATTAAATACATGTTTAGTGTACTAATATTAAATACATGTTTAGTGTATAAATAATAACTAAATGTTTAGTGTATGAATATTAAATACATGTTCAGTGTATGAATATTAAATACATGTTTAGTGTAATAGTATTAAATATATGTTTAGTTTATTAAAATTAAATACACGTTTTTGTATTAATATTAAATACATGTTTAGTGTATAAATATTAAATACATGTTTAGTGTATTAATATTAAATACATGTTTAGTGTATTAATATTAAATACATGTTTAGTGTATAAATAATAACTATATGTTTAGTGTATGAATATTAAATACATGTTTATTGTATAAATGTTAAATACATGTTTAGTTTATGAATATTAAATACATGTTTAGTGTATTAATATTAAATATATATTTAGTTTATTACAATTAAATACATGTTTTTGTATTAATATTAAATACATGTTTAGTGTATGAATATTAAATACATGTTTAGTGTATGAATATTAAATACATGTTTAGCGTAAAAATATTAAATACATGTTTAGTGTATTAATATTAAATACATGTTTAGTGTATAAATAATAACTAAATGTTTAGTGTATGAATATTAAATACATGTTAAGTGTATAAATATTAAATACATATTTAGTGTATAAATATGAAATACATGATTAGTGTATTAATATTAAATACATGATTAGTGTATAAATATTAAATACATGTTTTTGTATTAATATTAAATACATATTAAGTGTAAGAATAATAACTACATATTTATTGAATGAATATTAAATACATGTTTAGTGTATAAATATTAAATACATGTTTAGTGTATACATATTAAATACACTTTTAGTGTATAAATATTAAATACTCGTCTAGTGTAAAAATATTAAATACATGTTTAGTGTATTAATATTAAATATATGTTTAGTTTATTAAAATTAAATACATGTTTTTGTATTAATATTAAATACACATTAAGTGTAAGAATAATAAATACATGTTTATTGTATGAATATTAAATACATGTTTAGTGTATAAATATTAAATACATGTTTAGTGTGTAAATATTAAATACATGTTTAGTGTATTAATATTAAATATATGTTTAGTTTATTAAAATTAAATACAAGTTTTTGTATTAATATTAAATACATGTTTAGTGTATAAATATTAAATACATGTTTAGTGTATTAATATTAAATACATGTTTAGTGTATAAATAATAAATACATGTTTAGTGTATAAATATTAAATATATGTTTAGTTTATTTAAATTAAATACATGTTTTTGCATTAATATTAAATACATGTTTAGTGTTTTAATATTAAATACATGTTTAGTGTATAAATATTTAATACATGTTTACTGTATTAATATTAAATACATGTTTAGTGTATAAATAATAACTACATGTTTAGTGTATGAATATTAAATACATGTTTAGTGTATAAATATTAAATACATGTTTAGTGTATTAATATTAAATACATGATTAGTGTATGAATATTAAATACATGTTTAGTGTATGAATATTAAATACATGTTTAGTGTATTAATATTAAATACATGTTTAGTGTATAAATAATAACTACATATTTAGTGTATAAATATTAAATACATGTTTAGTGTATTAATATTAAATACATGTTTAGTGTATTAATATTAAATTTATGTTTAGTTTATTAAAATTAAATACATATTTTTGTATTAATATTAAATACATGTTTAGTGTATGAATATTAAATACATGTTTAGTGTATTCATATTTAATACATGTTTAGTGTATTAATATTAAATATATGTTTAGTTTATTAAAATCAAATACATGTTTTTGTATTAATATTAAATACATGTTAAGTGTATTAATATTAAAAACATGTTTAGTGTATTAATATTAAATACATGTTTAGTGTATTAATATTAAATATATGTTTAGTTTATTAAAATTAAATACATGTTTTTGTATTAATATTAAATGCATGTTTAGTGTATAAATATTAAAAATATGTTTAGTGTATAAATGTTAAATACATGTTTAGTGTATTAATATTAAATATATGTTTAGTTTATTAAAATTAAATACATGTTCTTGTATTAATATTAAATACATGTTTAGTGTATAAATATTTAATACATGTTTACTGTATTAATATTAAATACATGTTTAGTGTATAAATAATAACTACATATTTAGTGTATGAATATTAAATACATGTTTAGTGTATAAATATTAAATACATGTTTAGTGTATTAATATTAAATATATGTTTAGTTTATTAAAATTAAATACATGTTTTTGTATTAATATTAAATGCATGTTTAGTGTATAAATATTAAATACATGTTTAGTGTATTAATATTAAAAATATGTTTAGTGTATAAATGTTAAATACATGTTTAGTGTATTAATATTAAATATATGTTTAGTTTATTAAAATTAAATACATGTTTTTGTATTAATATTAAATACATGTTTAGTGTATAAATATTTAATACATGTTTACTGTATTAATATTAAATACATGTTTAGTGTATGAATAATAACTACATATTTAGTGTATGAATATTAAATACATGTTTAGTGTATAAATATTAAATACATGTTTAGTGTATTAATATTAAATATATGTTTAGTTTATTAAAATCAAATACATGTTTTTGTATTAATATTAACTACATGTTTAGTGTATGAATATTAAATACATGTTTAGTGTATAAATGTTAAATACATGTTTTTGTATTAATATTAAATACATGATTAGTGTATAAATATTAAAAACATGTTTTTTGTATAAATAATAACTACATGTTTAGTGTATGAATATTAAATACATGTTTAGTGTATGAATATTAAATACATTTTTAGTGTATGAATATTAAATACAAGTTTAGTGTGAAAATTTTAAATACATGTTTAGTCTATTATTAAATTCCATTTTAGTGTATAATTATTAAATACATGTTTAGTGTATTAATATTAAATATATGTTTAGTTTATTAATATTTTATACATGTTTAGTGTATGAATATTAAATACATGTTTAGTCTATTAATATTAAATACACGTTTAGTGTATTAATATTAAATATATGTTTAGTTTATTAAAATAAATACATATTTTGTATTAATATTAAATACATATTTAGTGTATTAATATTAAATACATGATTAGTGTATAAATATTAAATACATGTTTAGTGTTTGAATATTAAATACATGTTTAGTGTATTAATATTAAATACATGTTTAGTGTATAAATGATAACTACATATTTAGTGTATGAATATTAAATACATGTTTAGTGTATAAATATTAAATACATGTTTAGTGTATTAATATTAAATATATGTTTAGTTTATGAAAATAAATACATATTTTTGTATTAATATTAAATACATGTTTAGTGTATTAATATTAAATACATATTTAGTGTATAAATGTTAAATACGTGTTTAGTGTATTAATATTAAATATGTTTAGTTTATAAAATTAAAAACATGTTTTTGTTTTGTGAAGTGAAGTGAATTATATTTATATAGCGCTTTTCTCTAGTGACTCAAAGCGCTTTACATAGTGAAACCCAATATCTAAGTTACATTTAAACCAGTGTGGGTGGCACTGGGAGCAGGTGGGTAAAGTCTCTTGCCCAAGGAAACAACGGCAGTGACTAGGATGGCGTAAGCGGGAATCGGACCTGCAACCCTCAAGTTGCTGGCACAGCCACTCTACCAACTGAGCTATGCTGCCCCATATTTAATATTAAATACATGTTTAGTGTATGAATATTAAATACATTTTTAATGTATGAATATTAAATACATGTTTAGTGTATAAATATAAGTATATGAGTAACAAAACTTATGTAAAAAAAAAAAAAAAAAAAGAAACAAAAAAAAAGGAAAAAGAGAGTGAGAGAGAGACGGAGAGGACCGGACTTATTAAGAGGGAACGTGCGCCCTCCTGTGGATTTCTGCCGCAACTGCACACATAAAGAAATTCATTATTTCCAAGTGTGCCTTATTTAGAGGATAATAAATACATGTTTACTGTATGAATATTAAATACATGATTAGTATATAATTACATATACGTTTAGTTAATGATTATTAAATACATGTTTAGTGTAGTAATATTAAATACATGTTTAGTGTATGAATATTAAATACATGTTTAGTGTATAAATATTAAATACATGTTTAGTGTATAAATATTAAATACACTTTTAGTGTATAAATATTAAATACTCGTCTAGTGTAAAAATATTAAATACATGTTTAGTGTATTAATATTAAATATATGTTTAGTTTATTAAAATTAAATACATGTTTTTGTATTAATATTAAATACACATTAAGTGTAAGAATAATAAATACATGTTTATTGTATGAATATTAAATACATGTTTAGTGTATAAATATTAAATACATGTTTAGTGTGTAAATATTAAATATATGTTTAGTGTATTAATATTAAATATATGTTTAGTTTATTAAAATTAAATACAAGTTTTTGTATTAATATTAAATACATGTTTAGTGTATAAATATTAAATACATGTTTAGTGTATTAATATTAAATACATGTTTAGTGTATAAATAATAAATACATGTTTAGTGTATAAATATTAAATATATGTTTAGTTTATTCAAATTAAATACATGTTTTTGCATTAATATTAAATACATGTTTAGTGTTTTAATATTTAATACATGTTTACTGTATTAATATTAAATACATGTTTAGTGTATAAATAATAACTACATGTTTAGTGTATGAATATTAAATACATGTTTAGTGTATAAATATTAAATACATGTTTAGTGTATTAATATTAAATACATGATTAGTGTATGAATATTAAATACATGTTTAGTGTATGAATATTAAATACATGTTTAGTGTATTAATATTAAATACATGTTTAGTGTATAAATAATAACTACATATTTAGTGTATGAATATTAAATACATGTTTAGTGTATTAATATTAAATACATGTTTAGTGTATTAATATTAAATTTATGTTTAGTTTATTAAAATTAAATACATATTTTTGTATTAATATTAAATACATGTTTAGTGTATAAATAATAACTGCATGTTTATTGTATGAATATTAAATACATGTTTAGTGTATTCATATTTAATACATGTTTAGTGTATTAATATTAAATATATGTTTAGTTTATTAAAATCAAATACATGTTTTTGTATTAATATTAAATACATGTTAAGTGTATTAATATTAAAAACATGTTTAGTGTATTAATATTAAATACATGTTTAGTGTATTAATATTAAATATATGTTTAGTTTATTAAAATTAAATACATGTTTTTGTATTAATATTAAATACATGTTTAGTGTATAAATATTAAATACATGTTTAGTGTATTAATATTAAAAATATGTTTAGTGTATAAATGTTAAATACATGTTTAGTGTATTAATATTAAATATATGTTTAGTTTATTAAAATTAAATACATGTTCTTGTATTAATATTAAATACATGTTTAGTGTATAAATATTTAATACATGTTTACTGTATTAATATTAAATACATGTTTAGTGTATAAATAATAACTACATGTTTAGTGTATGAATATTAAATACATGTTTAGTGTATACATATTAAATACATGTTCAGTGTATTAATATTAAATATGTTTAGTTTATTAAAATTAAATACATGTTTTTGTATTAATATTAAATACATATTAAGTGTAAGAATAATAACTACATGTTTATTGTATAAATAATAACTACATGTTTAGTGTATGAATATTAAATACATGATTAGTGTATAAATATTAAATACATGTTTAGTGTATTAATATTAAATATATGTTTGGTTTATTAAAATTAAATACATGTTTTTGTATTAATATTAAATACATGTTTAGTGTATAAATATTAAATATATGTTTAGTTTATTAAAATTAAATACATGTTTTTGTATTAATATTAAATACATGTTTAGTGTATTAATATTAAATACATGTTTAGTGTATAAATAATAACTACATATTTGGTGTATGAATATTAAATACATGTTTAGTGTATTAATATTAAATACACATTTAGTGTATTAATAGTAAATATATGTTTAGTTTATTCAAATAATTACGTATTTTGTATTAATATTAAATACATGTTTAGTGTATGAATATTAAATACATGTTTAGTGTATTAATATTAAATATATATTTAGTTTATTAAAATTAAATACATGTTTTTGTATTAATATTAAATACATGTTTAGTGTATAAATATTAAATACATGATTAGTGTATTAATATTAAATACATGATTAGTGTATAAATATTAAATACATGTTTAGTGTTTGAATATTAAATACATGTTTAGTGTATTAATATTAAATACATGTTTAGTGTATAAATAATAACTACATATTTAGTGTATGAATATTAAATACATGTTTAGTGTATAAATATTAAATACATGTTTAGTGTATTAATATTAAATATATGTTTAGTTTATGAAAATAAATACATATTTTTGTATTAATATTAAATACATGTTTATTGTATTAATATTAAATACATGTTTAGTGTATTAATATTAAATACATGTTTAGTGTATAAATATTAAATACATGTTTAGTGTATAAATAATAACTACATGTTTAGTGTATGAATATTAAACACATGTTTAGTGTATTCATATTAAATACATATTTAGTGTATTAATATTAAATACATGTTTAGTTTATTAAAATTAAATACATATTTTTGTATTAATATTAAATACATGTTTAGTGTATTAATATTAAATACATATTTAGTGTATAAATGTTAAATACATGTTTAGTGTATGAATATTAAATACATGTTTAGTGTATTAATATTAAATATGTTTAGTTTATAAAATTAAAAACATGTTTTTGTTTTGTGAAGTGAATTATATTTATATAGCGCTTTTCTCTAGTGACTCAAAGCGCTTTACATAGTGAAACCCAATATCTAAGTTACATTTAAACCAGTGTGGGTGGCACTGGGAGCAGGTGGGTAAAGTCTCTTGCCCAAGGAAACAACGGCAGTGACTAGGATGGCGTAAGCGGGAATCGAACCTGCAACCCTCAAGTTGCTGGCACAGCCACTCTACCAACTGAGCTATGCTGCCCCATATTTAATATTAAATACATGTTTAGTGTATAAATATTAAATACATGTTTACTGTATGAATATTAAATATGTTATTAGTATATAATTACATATACGTTTAGTTAATGATTATTAAATACATGTTTAGTGTAGTAATATTAAATACATGTTTAGTGTATGAATATTAAATACATGTTTAGTGTATAAATATTAAATACATGTTTAGTGTATAAATATTAAATACACTTTTAGTGTATAAATATTAAATACTCATCTAGTGTAAAAATATTAAATACATGTTTAGTGTATTAATATTAAATATATGTTTAGTTTATTAAAATTAAATACATGTTTTTGTATTAATATTAAATACACATTAAGTGTAAGAATAATAAATACATGTTTAGTGTATAAATATTAAATACATGTTTAGTGTATAAATATTAAATACATGTTTAGTGCATTAATATTAAATATATGTTTAGTTTATTAAAATTAAATACAAGTTTTTGTATTAATATTAAATACATGTTTAGTGTATAATTATTAAATACATGTTTAGTGTATTAATATTAAATACATGTTTAGTGTATAAATAATAAATACATGTTTAGTGTATAAATATTAAATATATGTTTAGTTTATTTAAATTAAATACATGTTTTTGCATTAATATTAAATACATGCTTAGTGTTTTAATATTAAATACATGTTTAGTGTATAAATATTTAATACATGTTTACTGTATTAATATTAAATACATGTTTAGTGTATAAATAATAACTACATGTTTAGTGTATGAATATTAAATACATGTTTAGTGTATAAATATTAAATACATGTTTAGTGTATTAATATTAAATACATGATTAGTGTATGAATATTAAATACATGTTTAGTGTATGAATATTAAATACATGTTTAGTGTATTAATATTAAATACATGTTTAGTGTATAAATAATAACTACATATTTAGTGTATGAATATTAAATACATGTTTAGTGTATTAATATTAAATACATGTTTAGTGTATTAATATTAAATTTATGTTTAGTTTATTAAAATTAAATACATATTTTTGTATTAATATTAAATACATGTTTAGTGTATAAATAATAACTGCATGTTTATTGTATGAATATTAAATACATGTTTAGTGTATTCATATTTAATACATGTTTAGTGTATTAATATTAAATATATGTTTAGTTTATTAAAATCAAATACATGTTTTTGTATTAATATTAAAAACATGTTTAGTGTATTAATATTAAATACATGTTTAGTGTATTAATATTAAAAATATGTTTAGTGTATAAATGTTAAATACATGTTTAGTGTATTAATATTAAATATATGTTTAGTTTATTAAAATTAAATACATGTTTTTGTATTAATATTAAATACATGTTTAGTGTATAAATATTAAATACATGTTTAGTGTATTAATATTAAAAATATGTTTAGTGTATAAATGTTAAATACATGTTTAGTGTATTAATATTAAATATATGTTTAGTTTATTAAAATTAAATACATGTTTTTGTATTAATATTAAATACATGTTTAGTGTATGAATATTAAATACATGTTTAGTGTATTAATATTAAATACATGTTTAGTTTATAAATATAAGTGTATGAGAAACCAAACTTATGTAAAAAAAATAAAAGAAACAAAAAAAAAGAAAAAGAGAGAGAGAGAGACGGAGAGGACCGGACTTATTAAGAGGGAACGTGCGCCCCCCTGTGGACTTCTGCCGCAACTGCACACATAAAGAAATTCATTATTTCCAACTGTGCCTTATTTAGAGGATAATAAATACATGTTTACTGTATGAATATTAAATATATGATTAGTATATAATTACATATACGTTTAGTATATTATTATTAAAGACATGTTCAGTGTAGTAATATTAAATACATGTTTAGTGTATGAATATTAAATATACGTTTAGTTTATTAAATTTAAATACATGTTTTGTATTAATATTAAATACATGTTTAGTGTATGAATATTAAATATATGTTTAGTTTATTAAAATTAAATTCATGTTTTTGTATTCATATTAAATACATGTTTAGTGTATTAATATTAAAAACATGTTTAGTGTAAAAATATTAAATACATGTTTAGTGTATTAATATTAAAAACATGTTTAGTGTATAAATGTTAAATACATGTTTAGTGTATTAATATTAAATATATGTTTAGTTTATTAACATTAAATACATGTTTTTGTATTAATATTAAATACATGTTTAGTGTATTAATATTAAATACATGTTTAGTGTATAAATATTTAATACATGTTTACTGTATTAATATTAAATACATGTTTAGTGTATAAATAATAACTACATGTTTAGTGTATGAATATTAAATACATGTTTAGTGTATTAATATTAAATATATGTTTAGTTTATTAAAATTAAATACATGTTTAAAGTATAAATAATAACTACATGTTTAGTGTATGAATATTAAATACATGATTAGTGTATGAATATTAAATACATGTTTAGTGTATAAATATTTAATACATGTTTAGTGTATTAATATTAAATACATGTTTAGTGTATAAATAATAACTACATGTTTAGTGTATGAATATTAAATACATGTTTAGTGTATGAATATTAAATACATGTTTAGTGTATAAATATTTAATACATGTTTAGTGTATTAATATTAAATACATGTTTAGTGTATAAATAATAACTACATGTTTAGTGTATTAATATTAAAAACATGTTTAGTGTATAAATGTTAAATACATGCTTAGTGTATTAATATCAAATATATGTTTAGTTTATTAAAATTAAATACATGTTTTTGTATTAATATTAAATACATATTAAGTGTAAGAATAATAACTACATGTTTATTGTATGAATATTAAATACATGTTTAGTGTATACATATTTAATACATGTTTAGTGTATTAATATTAAATACATGTTTCGTGTATGAATATTAAATACATGTTAAGTGTATGAATATTAAATACATGTTTAGTGTATTAATATTAAATACATGTTTAGTGTATAAATAGTAACTACATATTTAGTGTATGAATATTAAATACATGTTTAGTGTATTAATATTAAATACATGTTTAGTGTATTAATATTAAATATATGTTCAGTTTATTAAAATAAATACATATTTTTGTATTAATATTAAATACATGTTTAGTGTATTAATATCAAATACATGTTTAGTGTATAGATATTAAATACATGTTTAGTGTATTAATATTAAATACATGTTTAGTGTATAAATAATAACAACATATTTAGTGTATGAATATTAAATACATGTTTAGTGTATAAATAATAACTACATGTTTAGTGTATAAATATTAAATACATGTTTCATGTATGAATATTAAATACATGTTTAGTGTATAAATAATAACTACATGTTTAGTGTATGAATTTTAAATACATGTTTAGTGTATTAATATTAAATACATGTTTAGTGTATGAATATTAAATACATGTTTAGTGTATTAATATTAAATACATGTTTAGTGTATAAATAATAACAACATATTTAGTGTATGAATATTAAATACATGTTTAGTGTATTAATATTAAATACATGTTTAGTGTATTAATATTACATATATGTTTAGTTTATCAAAATAAATACATATTTTATATTAATATTAAATACATGTTTAGTGTATTAATATTAAATACATGTTTAGTGCATAAATGTTAAATACATGTTTAGTGTATAAATATTAAATACATGTTTAGTGTATGAATGTTAAATAAATGTTTAGTGTATGAATATTAAATATATGTTTAGTTTATTAAAATTAAATACATGTTTTTGTATTAATATTTAATACATGTTTAGTGTATAAATATTAAATACATGTTTAGTGTATTAATATTAAATACATGTTTAGTGTATAAATATAAGTGTATGAGAAACCAAACTTATGTAAAAAAAAATAAAAGAAACAAAAAAAAGGAAAAAGAGAGAGAGAGAGACGGAGAGGACCGGACTTATTACGAGGGAACGTGCGCCCTCCTGTGGACTTCTGCCGCAACTGCAGACATAAAGAAATTCATTATTTCCAAGTGTGCCTTATTTAGAGGATAATAAATACATGTTTACTGTATGAATATTAAATATATGATTAGTGTATAAATAATAACTACATGTTTAGTGTATGAATATTAAATACATGTTTAGTGTATAAATATTAAATACATGTTAAGTGTATGAATATTAAATACATATTTAGTGT
Source organism: Nerophis ophidion (assembly GCF_033978795.1). Lineage (NCBI taxonomy): Eukaryota > Metazoa > Chordata > Actinopteri > Syngnathiformes > Syngnathidae > Nerophis > Nerophis ophidion. Next base: position 294,308 of record NW_026906990.1, on the reverse strand, counting down.
ATAAATATTAAATACATGATTAGTGTATAAATAATAACTACATATTCAGTGTATGAATATTAAATACATGTTTAGTGTATTAATATTAAATAAATGTTTAGTGTATAAATATTAAATACATGTTTAGTGTATTAATATTAAATATACTTTTAGTTTATTAAAATTAAATACATGTTTTTGTATTAATATTAAATACATGTTTAGTGTATAAATATTAAATACTTGTTTAGTGTATGATTATTAAATACATGTTTAGTGTATAAATGTTAAATACATGTTTAGTGTATAAATATTAAATATATGTTTAGTTTATTAAAATTAGATACATGTTTTTGTATTAATATTAAATACATGTTTAGTGTATTAATATTAAATACATGTTTAGTGTATAAATATTTAATACATGTTTACTGTATTGATATTTAATACATGTTTAGTGTATAAATAATAACTACATGTTTAGTGTATGAATATTAAATACATGTTTAGTGTATAAATATTAAATACATGCTTTGTGTATTAATATTAAATACATGTTTCGTGTATGAATATTAAATACATTTTCATTGTATAAATATTAAATACATGTTAAGTGTATGAATATTAAATACCTATTTAGTGTATGAATATTAAATACATGATTAGTGTATGAATATTAAATACATGTTTAGTGTATGAATATTAAATACATGTTTAGTGTATAAATAATAACTACACATTTAGTGTATGAATATTAAATACATGTTTAGTGTATTAATATTAAATACATGTTTAGTGTATAAATATTAAATACATGTTTCGTGTATTAATATTAAATATACGTTTAGTTTAGTAAAATTAAATACATGTTTTTGTATTAATATTAAATACATTTTTAGTGTATAAATATTAAATACATGTTTAGTGTATGAATATTAAATACATGTTTAGTCTATACATTTTAAATACATGTTTAGTGTATAAATATTAAATACATGTTTAGTTTATTAAAATTAAATGCATGTTTTTGTATTAATATTAAATACATGTTTAGTGTCTTAATATTGAATACATGTTTAGTGTATAAATATTTAATACATGTTTACTGTATTAATATTAAATACATGTTTATTGTATGAATAATAACTACATGTTTAGTGTATGAATATTAAATACATGTTTAGTGTAAAAATATTAAATACATGTTTAGTGTATTAATATTGAATATATGTTTAGTTTATTAAAATTAAATACATGTTTTTGTATTAATATTAAATACATATTAAGTGTAAGAATAATAACTTTATGTGTATTGTATTAATATTAAATACATGTTTAGTGTATGAATATTAAATACATGTTTAGTGTATAAATATTAAATACATGTTTAGTGTATTAATATTAAATACATGTTTCGTGTATGAATATTAAATACATGTTTATTGTATAAATATTAAATACATGTTAAGTGTATGAATATTAAACACATATTTAGTGTATAAATATTAAATACATGATTAGTGTATTAATATTAAATACATGATTAGTGTATGAATATTAAATACATGTTTAGTGTATGAATATTAAATACATGTTTAATGTATGAATATTAAATACATGTTTAGTGTTTAATATTAAATACATGTTTAGTGTACAATATTAATTATATGTTTAGTTTATTAAAATAAATACATATTTTTGTATTAATATTAAATACATGTTTAGTGTATTATTATTAAATACATGTTTAGTGTATAAATGTTAAATACATGTTTAGTGTATAAATAATAACTACATGTTTAGTGTATGAATATTAAATACATGTTTAGTGTATTCATATTAAATACATGTTTAGTGTATTAATATTAAATATATGTTTAGTTTATTAAAATTAAATACATGTTTAGTGTATTAATATTAAATATACGTTTAGTTCATTAAAATTAAATACATGTTTTTGTATTAATATTAAATACATGTTTAGTGTATTAATATTAAATACATGTTTAGTGTATAAATATTTAATACATGTTTACTGTATTAATTCTAAATACATGTTTATTGTATAAATAATAACTACATGTTTAGTGTAGGAATATTAAATACATGTTTAGTGTATAAATATTAAATACATGTTTAGTGTATTAATATTAAATACATGTTTAGTTTATTAAAATTAAATACATGTTTTTGTATTAATATTAAATACATATTAAGTGTAAGAATAATAACTACATGTTTATTGAATGAATATTAAATACATGTTTATTGTATGAATATTAAATACATGTTAAGTGTATGAATATTAAAAACATGTTTAGTGTATAAATATTAAATACATGATTAGTGTATTAATATTAAATACATGATTAGTGTATGAATATTAAATACATGTTTAGTGTATGAATATTAAATACATGTTTAGTGTATTAATATTAAATATACGTTTAGTTTATTAAAATTAAATACATGTTTTTGTATTAATATTAAATACATTTTTAGTGTATAAATATTAAATACATGTTTAGTGTATGAATATTAAATACATGTTTAGTGTATAAATGTTAAATACATGTTTAGTGTATAAATATTAAATACATGTTTAGTTTATTAAAATTAAATACATGTTTTTGTATTAATATTAAATACATGTTTACTGTATTAATATTAAATACATGTTTATTGTATGAATAATAACTACATGTTTAGTGTATGAATATTAAATACATGTTTAGTGTAAAAATATTAAATACATGTTTAGTGTATTAATATTGAATATATGTTTAGTTTATTAAAATTAAATACATGTTTTTGTATTCATATTAAATACATATTAAGTGTAAGAATAATAACTACATGTTTATTGTATGAATATTAAATACATGTTTAGTGTATGAATATTAAATACATGTTTAGTGTATAAATATTAAATACATGTTTAGTGTATTAATATTAAATACATGTTTCGTGTATGAATATTAAATACATGTTTATTGTATAAATATTAAATACATGTTAAGTGTATGAATATTAAATACATATTTAGTGTATAAATATTAAATGCATGATTAGTGTATTGATATTAAATACATGTTTAGTGTATGAATATTAAATACATGTTTAGTGTATAAATATTAAATACATGTTTAGTGTATAATATTAATTATATGTTTAGTTTATTAAAATAAATACATATTTTTGTATTAATATTAAATACATGTTTAGTGTATTAATATTAAATACATGTTTAGTGTATAAATGTTAAATACATGTTTAGTGTATAAATAATAACTACATGTTTAGTGTATGAATATTAAATACATGTTTAGTGTATTCATATTAAATACATGTTTAGTGTATTAATATTAAATATATGTTTAGTTTATTAAAATTAAATACATGTTTACTGTATTAATATTAAATATACGTTTAGTTCATTAAAATTAAATACATGTTTTTGTATTAATATTAAATACATGTTTAGTGTATTAATATTAATTACATGTTTAGTGTATAAATGTTAAATACATGTTTAGTGTATAAATATTAAATATATGTTTAGTTTATTAAAATTAAATACATGTTTTTGTATTAATATTAAATACATGTTTAGTGTATTAATATTAAATACATGTTTAGTGTATAAATATTTAATACATGTTTACTGTATTAATATTAAATACATGTTTATTGTATGAATAATAACTACATGTTTAGTGTATTAATATTAAATACATGTTTAGTGTATAAATATTTAATACATGTTTACTGTATTAATATTAAATACATGTTTATTGTATGAATATTAAATACATGTTTAGTGTATAAATTTAAATACATGTTTAGTGTATAAATATTAAATACATGTTTAGTGTATTAATATTGAATACATGTTTAGTTTATTAAAATTAAATACATGTTTTTGTATTCATAGTAAATATATGTTTGGTTTATTAAAATTAAATACATGTTTTTGTATTAATATTAAATACATGTTTAGTGTATTAATATTGAAAACATGTTTAGTGTATAAATATTAAATACATGTTTAGTGTATTTATATTAAATACATGTTTAGTGTATTAATATTAAATATATGTTTAGTGTATAAATGTTAAATACACGTTTATTGTATGAATATTAAATACATGTTTAGTGTATTAATATTAAATATGTTTGGTTTATTAAAATTAAATACATGTTTTTGTATTAATATTAAATACATGTTTAGTGTATAAATATTAAATACATGTTTAGTGTATAAATATTTAATACATGTTTACTGTATTAATATTAAATACATGTTTAGTGTATAAATAATAACTACATGTTTAGTGTATGAATATTAAATCCATGTTTAGTGTATAAATATTAAATACATGTTTAGTGTATTAATATTAAATATATGTTTAGTTTATTAAAATTAAATACATGTTTTTGTATTAATATTAAATACATATTAAGTGCAAGAATAATAACTACATGTTTATTGTATGAATATTAAATACATGTTTAGTATATAAATATTTAATACATGTTTACTGTATTAATATTAAATACATGTTTAGTGTATAAATATTAAATACATGTTTAGTGTATGAATATTAAATACATGTTTAGTGTATAAATTTTAAATACATGTTCAGTGTATAAATATTAAATATATGTTTAGTTTATTAAAATTAAATACATGTTTTTGTATTAATATTAAATACATGTTTAGTGTATTAATATTAAATACATGTTTAGTGTATAAATATTTAATACATGTCTACTGTATTAATATTAAATACATGTTTAGTGTATAAATAATAACTACATGTTTAGTGTATTAATATTAAAAACATGTTTAGTGTATTAATATTAAATACATGTTTAGTGTATAAATATTAAATACATGATTAGTGTATTAATATTAAATACATGATTAGTGTAAAATATTAAATACATGTTTAGTGTATGAATATTAAATACATGTTTAGTGTATAAATAATAACTACATATTTAGTGTATGAATATTAAATACATGTTTAGTGTATTAATATTAAATACATGTTTAGTGTATTAATATTAAATATATGTTTAGTTTATCAAAATAAATACATATTTTATATTAATATTAAATACATGTTTAGTGTATTAATATTAAATACATGTTTAGTGTATAAATGTCAAATACATGTTTAGTGTATAAATATTAAATATATGTTTAGTGTATAAATAATAACTACATGTTTAGTATATTCATATTAAATACATGTTTAGTGTATTAATATTAAATATATGTTTAGTTTATTAAAATTAAATACATGTTTTTGTATTAATATTAAATACATGTTTAGTGTATTAATATTAAGTACATGTTTAGTGTATAAATAATAACTACATGTTTAGTGTATTAATATTAAATATATGTTTAGTTTATTAAAATTAAATACATGTTTTTGTATTAATATTAAATACATATTAAGTGTAAGATTAATAACTACATGTTTATTGTATGAATATTAAATACATGTTTAGTGTATACATATTTAATACATGTTTACTGTATTAATATTAAATACATGTTTAGTGTATCGATAATAACTACATGTTTAGTGTATGAATATTAAATACATGTTTAGTGTATAAATATTAAATACATGTTTAGTGTATTAATATTAAATACAAGTTTAGTGTATTAATATTAAATATATATTTAGTTTATTAAAATTAAATACATGTTTTTGTATTAATATTAAATACATGTTTAGTGTATGAATATTAAATACATGTTTAGTGTATTAATATTAAATACATGTTTAGTGTATAAATAATAACTACATATTTGGTGTATGAATATTAAATACATGTTTAGTGTATTAATATTAAATACACATTTAGTGTATTAATATTAAATATATGTTTAGTTTATTAAAATAATTACGTATTTTGTATTAATATTAAATACATGTTTAGTGTATTAATATTAAATACATGTTTAGTGTATGAATATTAAATACATGTTTAGTGTATTAATATTAAATATATATTTAGTTTATTAAAATTAAATACATGTTTTTGTATTAATATTAAATACATGTTTAGTGTATAAATATTAAATACATGATTAGTGTATTAATATTAAATACATGATTAGTGTATAAATATTAAATACATGTTTAGTGTTTGAATATTAAATACATGTTTAGTGTATTAATATAAAAATACATGTTTAGTGTATAAATAATAACTACATATTTAGTGTATGAATATTAAATACATGTTTAGTGTATAAATATTAAATACATGTTTAGTGTATTAATATTAAATATATGTTTAGTTTATGAAAATAAATACATATTTTTGTATTAATATTAAATACATGTTTATTGTATTAATATTAAATACATGTTTAGTGTATTAATATTAAATACATGTTTAGTGCATAAATATTAAATACATGTTTAGTGTATAAATAGTAACTACATGTTTAGTGTATGAATATTAAATACATGTTTAGTGTATTCATATTAAATACATGTTTAGTGTATTAATATTAAATATATGTTTAGTGTATTAATATTAAATACATGTTTAGTGTATTAATATTAAATACATATTTAGTGTATAAATGTTAAATACATGTTTAGTGTATGAGTATTAAATACATGTTTAGTGTATAAATATTAAATACATGATTAGTGTATTAATAAGAAATACATGATTAGTGTATAAATATTAAATACATGATTAGTGTATTAATATTAAATACATGATTAGTGTATTAATATTAAAAACATGTTTTTTTGTATAAATAATAACTACATGTTTAGTGTATGAATATTAAATACATGTTTAGTGTATGAATATTAAATACATTTTTAGTGTATGAATATTAAATACAAGTTTAGTGTGAAAATTTTAAATACATGTTTAGTCTATTATTAAATTCCATTTTAGTGTATAAATATTAAATACATGTTTAGTGTATTAATATTAAATACATGTTTAGTTTATTAATATTAAATACATGTTTAGTGTATGGATATTAAATACATGTTTAGTCTATTAATATTAAATACACGTTTAGTGTATTAATATTAAATATATGTTTAGTTTATTAAAATAAATACATATTTTGTATTAATATTAAATACATGTTTAGTGTATTAATATTAAATACATGTTTAGTGTATGAATGTTAAACACATGTTTAGTGTATGAATATTAAATACATGTTTAGTGTATTAATATTAAATATATATATTAGTTTATTAAAATTAAATACATGTTTTTGTATTAATATTAAATACATGTTTAGTGTATTAATATTAAATACATGCTTAGTGTATTAATATTAAATATATATATTAGTTTATTAAAATTAAATACATGTTTTTGTATTAATATTAAATACATGTTTAGTGTATAAATATTAAATACATGATTAGTGTATTAATATTAAATACATGATTAGTGTATAAATATTAAATACATGTTTAGTGTATGAATATTAAATACATGTTTAGAGTATAAATAACTACATACTTAGTGTATGAATATTAAATACAAGTTTAGTGTATTAATATTAAATACACGTTTAGTGTATTAATATTAAATATATGTTTAGTGTATTAAAATAAATACATATTTTGTATTAATATTAAATACATGTTTAGTGTATTAATATTAAATACATGTTTAGTGTATGAATATTAAATATATGTTTAGTTTATTAAAATTAAATACATGTTTTGTATTAATATTAAATACATGTTTAGTGTATGAGTATTAAATACACGTTTAGTGTATGAATATTAAATACATGTTTAGTTTATGAATATTAAATACATGTTTAGTGGATAAATAATAAATACATATTTAGTGTATTAATATTAAATACATGTTTAGTGTATAAATATTAAATACATGTTTAGTGTATGAATATTAAATACAGGTTTAGTGTATTAATATTAAATACATGTTTAGTGTATAAATGTTAAATACATGTTTAGTTTATGAATATTAAATACATGTTTAGTGTATTAATTTTAAATATATATTAAGTTTATTAAAATTAAATACATGTTTTGTATTAATGTTAAATACATGTTTAGTGTATAAATATTAAATACATGTTTAGTGTATTAATATTAAATACATGTTTAGTTTATGAATATTAAATACATGTTTAGTGGATAAATAATAACTACATGTTTAGTGTATAAATATTAAATACATGTTTAGTGTATAAATAATAACTACATGTTTAGTGTATAAATATTAAATACATGTTTAGTGTATAAATATTAAATACATGTTTAGTGTAATAATATTAAATCAATGTTTAGTGTATAAATATTGAATACATGTTTAGTGTATGAATATCAAATACATGTTTAGCGTATGAATATTAAATACATGTTTAGTGTATGAATATTAAATACATGTTTAATGTATGAATATTAAATACATGTTTAGTGTATGAATATTAAATACATGTTTAGTGTATGAATAACAAATACATGTTTCGTGTATGAATATTAAATACATGTTTAGTGTATGAATATTAAATACATGTTTAGTGTAAAAATATTAAATACATGTTTAATGTATGAATATTAAATACATGTTTAGTGTATGAATATTAAATACATGTTTAGTGTATGAATAACAAATACATGTTTAGTGTATAAATATGAAATACATGTTTAGTGTATAAATATTAAATACATGTTTAGTGTATTAATATTAAATACATGTTTAGTGTATAAATAATAACTACATGTTTAGTGTATGAATATTAAATACATGTTTAGTGTATTAATATTAAATACATGTTTAGTGTATTAATATTAAATATATGTTTAGTTTATTAAAATTAAATACATGTTTTTGTATTAATATTAAACACATGTTTAGTGTATAAATATTAAATACATGTTTAGTGTATGAATAATAACTACATGTTTAGTGTATGAATATTAAATACATGTTTATTGTATTAATATTAAATACATGTTTAGTGTATTAATAATAAATATATGTTTAGTTTATTAAAATTAAATACATGTTTTGTATTCATATTAAATACATGTTTAGTGTATGAATATTAAATACATGTTTCTTTTGTGAATATTAAATACATGTTTAGTGGATAAATAATAAATACATATTTTGTGTATTAATATTAAATACATGTTTAGTGTATAAATATTAAACACATGTTTAGTGTATAAATATTAAATACAGGTTTAGTGTATTAATATTAAATACATGTTTAGTGTATAAATGTTAAATACATGTTTAGTTTATGAATATTAAATACATGTTTAGTGTATAAATGTTAAATACATGTTTAGTTTATGAATATTAAATACATGTTTAGTGTATTAATATTAAATATATATTAAGTTTAGTAAAATTAAATACATGTTTTTGTATTAATATTAAATACATGTTTAGTGTAAGAATAATAACTACATGTTTATTGAATGAATATTAAATACATGTTTAGTGTATAAATATTAAATACAGGTTTAGTGTATTAATATTAAATACATGTTTAGTGTATTAATATTAAATATATATTTAGTTTATTAAAATTAAATACATGTTTTTGTATTAATATTAAATACATGTTGAGTGTATAAATATTAAATACATGTTTATTGTATAAATAATAACTACATGTTTAGTGTATTAATATTAAATATATGTTTGGTTTATTAAAATTAAATACATGCTTTTGTATTAATATTAAATACATGTTAAGTGTATGAATATTAAATACATGTTTGGTGTATAAATGTTAAATACATGTTTAGTGTATTAATGTTAAATAAATGTTTAGTTGATTAAAATTAAATACATGTTTTTGTATTCATATTAAATACATGTTTAGTGTATTAATATTAAATACATGTTTAGTTTATTAAAATTAAATACATGTTTTTGTATTAATATTAAATACATGTTTAGTGTATAATTATTAAATACATGTTTAGTGTATTAATATTAAATACATGTTTAGTGTATGAATGTTAAATACATGTTTAGTGTATAAATATTAAATATATGTTTAGTTGATTAAAATTAAATACATGTTTTTGTAATAATATTAAATACATGTTTAGTGTATAAATATTAAATACATGTTTAGTGTATTAATATTAAATACATGTTTAGTGTATAAATATAAGTGTATGAGAAACCAAACTTATGTAAAAAAAATAAAAGAAACAAAAAAAAAAGGAAAAAGAGAGAGAGAGAGACGGAGAGGACCGGACTTATTAAGAGGGAACGTGCGCCCTCCTGTGGACTTCTGCCGCAACTGCACACATAAAGAAATTCATTATTTCCAAGTGTGCCTTATTTAGAGGATAATAAATACATGTTTACTGTATGAATATTAAATATATGATTAGTGTATGATTACATATACGTTTAGTATATGATTATTAAATACATGTTCAGTGTATTAATATTAAATACATGTTTAGTGTATGAATATTAAATACATGTTTAGTGTATTAATATTAAATACATGTTTAGTGTATAAATATTAAATACATGTTTAGTGTATTAATATAAAATATATGTTTAGTTTATTTAACTTAAATACACGTTTTTGTATTAATATTAAATATATGTTTAGTGTATGAATATTAAATACATGTTTAGTGTATTAATATTAAATATATGTTTAGTTTATTAAAATTAAATACATGTTTTTGTATTAATATTAAATACATGTTAAGTGTATTAATATTAAATACATGTTTAGTGTATAAATAATAACTACATGTTTAGTGTATGAATATTAAATACATGTTTAGTGTATTCATATAAAATACATGTTTAGTGTATTAATATTAAATATATGTTTAGTTCATTAAAATTAAATACATGTTTTTGTAATAATATTAAATACATGTTTAGTGTATAAATATTAAAAACATGTTTAATGAATAAATGTTAAACACATGTTTAGTGTATAAATATTAAATACATGTTTAGTGTATAAATATTAAATACATGTTTATTGTATTAATATTAAATACATGTTTAGTGTATTAATAATAAATATATGTTTAGTTTATTAAAATTAAATACATGTTTTGTATTAATATTAAATACATGTTTAGTGTATGAATAATAAATACATATTTAGTGTATTAATATTAAATACATGTTTAGTGTATGAATAATAACTACATGTTTAGTGTATTAATATTAAATACATGTTTAGTGTATAAATATTAAATACATGTTTACTGTATGAAAATTAAATATATGATTAGTGTATTATTACATATACGTTTAGTATATGAGTATTAAATACATGTTCAGTGTATTTATATTAAATACATGTTTAGTGTATGAATATTAAATTCATGTTTAGTGTATAAGTATTAAATACATGTTTAGTGTATAAATATTAAATACATGTTTAGTGTATGAATATTAAATACATGTTTAGTGTATTAATATTAAATCAATGTTTAGTGTATAAATATTAAATACATGTTTAGTGTATAAATATCAAATATATGTTTAATGTATGAATATTAAATACATGTTTAGTGTATAAATATTAAATACATGTTTCGTGTATGAATATTAAATACATGTTTAGTGTATGAATATATAATACATGTTTAATGTATGAATATTAAATACATGTTCAGCGTATTAATTTTAAATAAATGTTTCGTGTATGAATATTAAATACATGTTTAGTGCATAAATATTAAATACATGTTTAGTGTATAAATATTAAATACATGTTTAGTGTATTAATATTAAATACATGTTTAGTGTATAAATATTAAATACATGTTTAGTGTATTAATATTAAATACATGTTTAGTGTATAAATATAAGTGGATGAGAAACCAAACTTATGTAAAAAAAAATAAAAGAAACAAAAAAAAGGAAAAAGAGAGAGAGAGAGACGGAGAGGACCGGACTTATTAAGAGGGAATGTGCGCCCTCCTGTGGACTTCTGCCGCAACTGCACACATAAAGAAATTCATTATTTCCAAGTGTGCCTTATTTAGAGGATAATAAATACATGTTTACTGTATGAATATTAAATATATGATTAGTATATAATTACATATATGTTTAGTATATGATTATTAAATACATGTTCAGTGTATTAATATTAAATACATGTTTAGTGTATGAATATTAAATTCATGTTTAGTGTATAAGTATTAAATACATGTTTAGTGTATAAATATTAAATTCATGTTTAGTGTATGTATATTAAATACATGTTTAGTGTATTAATATTAAATCAATGTTTAGTGTATTAATATTAAATACATGTTTAGTGTATAAATATCAAATATATGTTTAATGTATGAATATTAAATACATGTTTAGTGTATGAATATTAAATACATGTTTCGTGTATGAATATTAAATACATGTTTAGTGTATAAATATTAAATACATGTTTAATATATGAATATTAAATACATGTTTAGTGTATGAATATTAAATACATGTTTGATGTATGAATATTAAATACATGTTTAGTGTATAAATATTAGATACATGTTTAGTGTATTAATATTAAATATATATTACGTTTATTAAAATTAAATACATGTTTTTGTATTAATATTAAATACACGTTTAGTGTATGAATATTAAATACATGTTTCTTTTATGAATATTAAATACATGTTTAGTGGATAAATAATAAATACATATTTAGTGTATTAATATTAAATACATGTTTAGTGTATGAATATTAAATACATGTTTAGTGTATAAATATTAAATACAGGTTTAGTGTATTAATATTAAATACATGTTTAGTGTATAAATGTTAAATACATGTTTAGTTTATGAATATTAAATACATGTTTAGTGTATAAATGTTAAATACATGTTTAGTTTATGAATATTAAATACATGTTTAGTGTATTAATATTAAATATATATTAAGTTTATTAAAATTAAATACATGTTTTTGTATTAATATTAAATACATGTTTAGTGTATAAATATTAAATACATGTTTAGTGTATTAATATTAAATACACTTTTAGTGTATAAATATTAAATACACGTTTAGTGTAAAAATATTAAATACATGTTTAGTGTATTAATATTAAATACATGTTTAGTGTATTAATATTAAATACACTTTTAGTGTATAAATATTAAATACACGTTTAGTGTAAAAATATTAAATATATGTTTAGTTTATTAAAATTAAATACATTTTTTTGTATTAATATTAAATACATATTAAGTGTAAGAATAATAACTACATGTTTATTGAATGAATATTAAATACATGTTTAGTGTATAAATATTAAATACATGTTTAGTGTATAAATATTAAATACAGGTTTAGTGTATTAATATTAAATACATGTTTAGTGTATTAATATTAAATATATATTTAGTTTATTAAAATTAAATACATGTTTTTGTATTAATATTAAATACATGTTGAGTGTATAAATATTAAATACATATTTATTGTATAAATAATAACTACATGTTTAGTGTATGAATATTAAATACATGTTTAGTGTATAAATATTAAATACATGTTTAGTGTATTAATATTAAATATATGTTTGGTTTATTAAAATTAAATACATGTTTTTGTATTAATATTAAATACCTGTTAAGTGTATTAATGTTAAATAAATGTTTAGTTTATTAAAATTAAATACATGTTTTTGTATTCATATTAAATACATGTTTAGTGTATTAATATTAAATACATGTTTAGTTTATTAAAATTAAATACATTTTTTTGTATTAATATTAAATACATGTTTAGTGTATAATTATTAAATACATGTTTAGTGTATTAATATTAAATACATGTTTAGTGTATAAATATGAAATATATGTTTAGTTGATTAAAATTAAATACATGTTTTTGTAATAATATTAAATACATGTTTAGTGTATAAATATTAAATACATGTTTAGTGTATTAATATTAAATACATGTTTAGTGTATAAATATAAGTGTATGAGAAACCAAACTTATGTAAAAAAAATAAAAGAAACAAAAAAAAAAGGAAAAAGAGAGCGAGAGAGACGGAGAGGACCGGACTTATTAAGAGGGAACGTGCGCCCTCCTGTGGACTTCTGCCGCAACTGCACACATAAAGAAATTCATTATTTCCAAGTGTGCCTTATTTAGAGGATAATAAATACATGTTTACTGTATGAATATTAAATACATGTTTAGTATATAATTACATATATGTTTAGTATATGATTATTAAATACATGTTCAGTGTATTAATATTAAATACATGTTTAGTGTATAAATATTAAATACATGTTAAGTGTATGAATATTAAATACATGTTTGGTGTATAAATGTTAAATACATGTTTAGTGTATTAATGTTAAATAAATGTTTAGTTTATTAAAATTAAATACATGTTTTTGTATTCATATTAAATACATGTTTAGTGTATTAATATTAAATACATGTTTAGTTTATTAAATTAAATACATTTTTTGTATTAATATTAAATACATGTTTAGTGTATAATTATTAAATACATGTTTAGTGTATTAATATTAAATACATGTTTAGTGTATAAATATAAGTGTATGAGAAACCAAACTTATGTAAAAAAAATAAAAGAAACAAAAAAAAAGGAAAAAGAGAGAGAGAGAGACGGAGAGGACCGGACTTATTAAGAGGGAACGTGCGCCCTCCTGTGGACTTCTGCCGCAACTGCACACATAAAGAAATTCATTATTTCCAAGTGTGCCTTATTTAGAGGATATTAAATACATGTTTACTGTATGAAAATTAAATATATGATTAGTGTATGATTACATATACGTTTAGTATATGATTATTAAATACATGTTCAGTGTATTAATATTAAATACATGTTTAGTGTATGAATATTAAATACATGTTTAGTGTATTAATATTAAATACATGTTTAGTGTATAAATATCAAATACAAGTTTAGTGTGAAAATATTAAATACATGTTTAGTGTATGAATATTAAATACATGTTTAGTGTATTAATATTAAATATATGTTTAGTTTATTAAAATTAAATACATGTTTTTGTATTAATATTAAATACATGTTTAGTGTATAAATATCAAATACATGTTTAGTGTATAAATATTAAATACATGTTTAGTGTATAAATATTAAATACATGTTTAGTGTATTAATATTAAATACATGTTTAGTGTATGATTATTAAATACATGTTTAGTGTATGAATATTAAATACATGTTTAGTGTATAAATATTAAATACATGTTTAGTGTATGAATTTTAAATACATGTTTAGTGTATAAATATTAAATACATGTTTAGTGTATTAATATAAAATATATGTTTAGTTTATTTAACTTAAATACACGTTTTTGTATTAATATTAAATATATGTTTAGTGTATGAATATTAAATACATGTTTAGTGTATTAATATTAAATATATGTTTAGTTTATTAAAATTAAATACATGTTTTTGTATTAATATTAAATACATGTTAAGTGTATTAATATTAAATACATGTTTAGTGTATAAATAATAACTACATGTTTAGTGTATGAATATTAAATACATGTTTAGTGTATTCATATAAAATACATGTTTAGTGTATTAATATTAAATATATGTTTAGTTCATTAAAATTAAATAAATGTTTTTGTATTAATATTAAATACATGTTTAGTGTATAAATATTAAATACATGTTTAGTGTATGAATATTAAATACATGTTTATTGTATTAATATTAAATACATGTTTAGTGTATTAATAATAAATATATGTTTAGTTTATTAAAATTAAATACATGTTTTGTATTAATATTAAATACATGTTTAGTGTATGAGTATTAAATACACGTTTAGTGTATGAATATTAAATACATGTTTAGTGTATGAATATTAAATACATGTTTAGTGGATAAATAATAAATACATATTTAGTGTATTAATATTAAATACATGTTTAGTGTATAAATATTAAATACATGTTTAGTGTATGAATATTAAATACAGGTTTAGTGTATTAATATTAAATACATGTTTAGTGTATAAATGTTAAATACATGTTTAGTTTATGAATATTAAATACATGTTTAGTGTATAAATGTTAAATACATGTTTAGTTTATGAATATTAAATACATGTTTAGTGTATTAATATTAAATATATATTAAGTTTATTAAAATTAAATACATGTTTTTGTATTAATATTAAATACATGTTTAGTGTATAAATATTAAATACATGTTTAGTGTATGAATATTAAATACACGTTTAGTGTAAAAATATTAAATACATGTTTAATGTATTAATATTAAATACATGTTTAGTGTATTAATATTAAATACACGTTTAGTGTAAAAATATTAAATATATGTTTAGTTTATTAAAATTAAATACATTTTTTTGTATTAATATTAAATACATGTTTAGTGTATTAATATTAAATACATGTTTATTGAATGAATATTAAATACATGTTTAGTGTATAAATATTAAATACATGTTTAGTGTATTAATATTAAATATATGTTTGGTTTATTAAAATTAAATACATGTTTTTGTATTAATATTAAATACATGTTTAGTGTATAAATATTAAATACATATTTAGTGTATTAATATTAAATATATGTTTAGTTCATTAAAATTAAATACATGTTTTTGTATTAATATTAAATACATGTTTAGTGTATTAATATTAAATACATGTTTAGTGTATAAATATTAAATACATGTTTAGTGTATGAATAATAACTACATGTTTAGTGTATGAATATTAAATACAAGTTTAGTATATTCATATAAAATACATGTTTAGTGTATTCATATTAAATACATGTTTAGTGTATAAATATTAAATACATGTTTACTGTATGAAAATTAAATATATGATTAGTGTATTATTACATATACGTTTAGTATATGAGTATTAAATACATGTTCAGTGTATTAATATTAAATACATGTTTAGTGTATGAATATTAAACACATGTTTAGTGTATGAATATTAAATACATGTTTAGTGTATGAATATTAAATACATGTTTAGTGTATGAATATTAAATATATGTTTAATGTATGAATATTAAATACATGTTTAGTGTATAAATATTAAATACATGTTTCGTGTATGAATATTAAATACATGTTTAGTGTATGAATATTAAATACATGTTTAATGTATGAATATTAAATACATGTTTCGTGTATAAATATTAAATACATGTTAAGTGTATAAATATTAAATACATATTTAGTGTATAAATATTAAATACATGACTAGTGTATAAATATTAAATACATGTTTAGTGTATTAATATTAAATGCATTTTTGGTGTATTAATATTAAATAATTGTTTAGAATATTAATATTAAATACATGTTTAGTGTATAAATAATAACTACATGTTTAGTGTAATAATATTAAATCAATGTTTAGTGTATAAATATTGAATACATGTTTAGTGTATGAATATCAAATACATGTTTAGTGTATGAATATTAAATACATGTTTAGTGTATAAATATTAAATACATGTTTAATGTATGAATATTAAATACATGTTTAGTGTATGAATATTAAATACATGTTTAGTGTATGAATAACAAATACATGTTTCGTGTATGAATATTAAATACATATTTAGTATGTGAATATTAAATACATGATTAGTGTATTAATATTAAATACATGTTTAGTGTATAAATATTAAATACATGTTTAGTGTATAAATATTAAATACATGTTTATTGAATGAATATTAAATACATGTTTAGTGTATAAATATTAAATACATGTTTAGTGTATTAATATTAAATATATGTTTGGTTTATTAAAATTAAATACATGTTTTTGTATTAATATTAAATACATGTTTAGTGTATAAATATTAAATACATATTTAGTGTATTAATATTAAATATATGTTTAGTTCATTAAAATTAAATACATGTTTTTGTATTAATATTAAATACATGTTTAGTGTATTAATATTAAATACATGTTTAGTGTATAAATATTAAATACATGTTTAGTGTATGAATAATAACTACATGTTTAGTGTATGAATATTAAATACATGTTTAGTATATTCATATAAAATACATGTTTAGTGTATTCATATTAAATACATGTTTAGTGTATAAATATTAAATACATGTTTACTGTATGAAAATTAAATATATGATTAGTGTATTATTACATATACGTTTAGTATATGAGTATTAAATACATGTTCAGTGTATTAATATTAAATACATGTTTAGTGTATGAATATTAAACACATGTTTAGTGTATGAATATTAAATACATGTTTAGTGTATGAATATTAAATACATGTTTAGTGTATGAATATTAAATATATGTTTAATGTATGAATATTAAATACATGTTTAGTGTATAAATATTAAATACATGTTTCGTGTATGAATATTAAATGCATTTTTGGTGTATTAATATTAAATACATGTTTAGAATATTAATATTAAATACATGTTTAGTGTATAAATAATAACTACATGTTTAGTGTAATAATATTAAATCAATGTTTAGTGTATAAATATTGAATACATATTTAGTGTATGAATATCAAATACATTTTTAGTGTATGAATATTAAATACATGTTTAGTGTATAAATAATAAATACATGTATAATGTATGAATATTAAATACATTTAGTGTATGAATATTAAATACATGTTTAGTGTATGAATAACAAATACATGTTTCGTGTATGAATATTAAATACATATTTAGTATGTGAATATTAAATACATGACTAGTGTATTAATATTAAATACATGTTTAGTGTATAAATATTAAATACATGTTTAGTGTATTAATATTAAATACATGTTTAGCGTATAAATAATAACTACATGTTTAGTGTATGAATATTAAATACATGTTTAGTGTATTAATATTAAATACATGTTTAGTGTATTAATATTAAATATATGTTTAGTTTATTAAAATTAAATACATGTTTTTGTATTAATATTAAATACATTTTTAGTGTATTAATATTAAATACATGATTAGTGTATAAATATTAAATACATGTTTAGTGTATAAATAATAACTACATGTTTAGTGTATTAATATTAAATACATGTTTAGTGTATGAATATAAGTGTATGAGAAACCAAACTTATGTAAAAAAAAAAAAAAAAGAAACAAAAAAAGGAAAAAGAGAGAGAGAGAGACGGAGAGGACCGGACTTATTAAGAGGGAACGTGCGCCCTCCTGTGGACTTCTGCCGCAACTGCACACATAAAGAAATTCATTATTTCCAAGTGTGCCTTATTTAGAGGATAATAAATACATGTTTACTGTATGAATATTAAATACATGTTTAGTATATAATTACATATACGTTTAGTTAATGATTATTAAATACATGTTCAGTGTATTAATATTAAATTCATGTTTAGTGTATGAATATTAAATTCATGTTTAGTGTATAAATATTAAATACATGTTTAGTGTATAAATATTAAATACATGTTTAGTGTATTAATATTAAATCAATGTTTAGTGTATAAATATTAAATTCATGTTTAGTGTATAAATATCAAATATATGTTTAATGTATGAATATTAAATACATGTTTAGTGTATGAATATTAAATACATGTTTGATGTATGAATATCAAATATATGTTTAATGTATGAATATTAAATACATGTTTAGTGTATAAATATTAAATACATGTTTCGTGTATGAATATTAAATACATGTTTAGTGTATGAATATATAATACATGTTTAATGTATGAATATTAAATACATGTTTAGTGTATAAATATTAAATACATGTTTCGTGTATGAATATTAAATACATGTTTAGTGTATGAATATATAATACATGTTTAATGTATGAATATTAAATACATGTTTAGTGTATGAATATTAAATACATGTTTGATGTATGAATATTAAATACATGTTTAGTTTATGAATATTAAATACATGTTTAGTGTATTAATATTAAATATATATTTAGTTTATTACAATTAAATACATGTTTTTGTATTAATATGAAATACATGTTTAGTGTATGAATATTAAATACATGTTTAGTGTATGAATATTAAATACATGTTTAGCGTAAAAATATTAAATACATGTTTAGTGTATTAATATTAAATACATGTTTAGTGTATTAATATTAAATACATGTTTAGTGTATAAATATAAGTGTATGAGAAACCAAACCTTGCCTTCCGCCCGATTGTAGCTGAGATAGGCGCCAGCGCCCCCCGCGACCCCGAAAGGGAATAAGCGGTAGAAAATGGATGGATGGATGGAGAAACCAAACTTATGTAAAAACAAAAATAAAAGAAACAAAAAAAAAGGAAAAAGAGAGAGAGAGAGACAGAGAGGACCGGACTTATTAAGAGGGAAGATGCGCCCTCCTGTGGACTTCTGCCGCAACTGCACACATAAAGAAATTCATTATTTCCAAGTGTGCCTTATTTAGAGGATAATAAATACATGTTTACTGTATGAATATTAAATATATGTTTAGTGTATAAATATTTAATACATGTTTACTGTATTAATAATAAATATAGGATAAGTATATAATTACATATACGTTTAGTATATGATTATTAAATACATGTTCAGTGCATTAATATTAAATACATGTTTAGTGTATGAATATTAAATACATGTTTAGTGTATCAATATTAAATACATGTTTAGTGTATGAATATTAAATACATGTTTAGTGCATGAATATTAAATACATGGTTAGTGTATTAATATTAAATATATGTTTAGTTTATTAAACTTAAATACATGTTTTTGTATTAATATTAAATACATGTTTAGTGTATGAATATTAAATACATGTTTAGTGTATGAATATTAAATACATGTTTAGTTTAAGAATATTAAATACATGTTTAGTGGGTAAATAATAAATACATATTTAGTGTATGAATATTAAATACATGTTTAGTGTATGAATAATAACTACATGTTCAGTGTATGAATATTAAATACATGTTTAGTGTATAAATGTTAAATATATGTTTAGTGTATAAATATTAAATATATGTTTAGTTTATTAAAATTAAATACATGTTTTTGTATTAATATTAAATACATGTTTAGTGTATAAATATTAAATACATGTTTAGTGTATAAATATAAGTGTATGAGAAACCAAACTTATGTAAAAAAAAAATAAAAGAAACAAAAAAAAAAGGAAAAAGAGAGAGAGAGAGACGGAGAGGACCGGACTTATTAAGAGGGAACGTGCGCCCTCCTGTGGACTTCTGCCGCAACTGCACACATAAAGAAATTCATTATTTCCAAGTGTGCCTTATTTAGAGGATAATAAATACATGTTTACTGTATGAATATTAAATATATGATTAGTATATAATTACATATACGTTTAGTATATGATTATTAAATACATGTTCAGTGTTTTAATATTAAATACATGTTTAGTGTATGAATATTAAATACATGTTTAGTGTATAAATATTAAATACATGTTTAGTGTATGAATATTAAATACATGTTTAGTGTATTAATATTAAATCAATGTTTAGTGTATGAATATTAAATACATGTTTAGTGTATAAATATTAAATACATGTTTAGTGTATTAATATTAAATATAGGTTTAGTTTCTTAAAATTAAATACATGTTTAGTGTATAAATATTATATACATGTTTAGTGTATTAATATTAAATATGTTTAGTTTATTAAAATTAAATACATGTTTTTGTATTAATATTAAATACATGTTTAGTGTATTAATATTAAATATATGTTTAGTTTATTAAAATTAAATACATGTTTTTGTATTAATATTAAATACATGTTTAGTGTATTAATATTAAATACATGTTTAGTGTATAAATGTTAAATACATGTTTGGTGTATTAATATTAAATATGTTTAGTTTATTAAAATTAAATACATGTTTTTGTATTAATATTAAATACATGTTTAGTGTATAAATATTAGAAACATGTTTAGTGTATGAATATTAAATACATGTTTAGTGTATTCATATTAAATATGTTTAGTTTATTAAAATTAAATACATGTTTTGTATTAATATTAAATACATGTTTAGTGTATAAATATTAAATACATGTTTAGTGTATTAATATTAAATCAATGTTTAGTGTATTAATATTAAATACATGTTTAGTGTATTAATATTAAATCAATGTTTAGTGTATTAATATTAAATACATGTTTAGTGTATGAATATTAAATACATGTTTAGTGTATAAATATTAAATACATGTTTAATGTATGAATATTAAATACATGTTTAGTGTATGAATATTAAATACATGTTTGATGTATGAATATTAAATACATGTTTAGTGTATAAATATTAAATACATGTTTCGTGTATAAATATTAAATACATGTTTAGTGTATAAATATTAGATACATGTTTAGTGTATTAATATTAAATATGTTTAGTTTATTAAAATTAAATACATGTTTTTGTATTAATATTAAATACATGTTTATTGTATAAATATTAAATACATGTTTAGTGTATTAATATTAAATCAATGTTTAGTGTATGAATATTAAATACATGTTTAGTGTATAAATATCAAATATATGTTTAATGTATGAATATTAAATACATGTTTAGTGTATAAATATTAAATACATGTTTAATGTATGAATATTAAATACATGTTTAGTGTATGAATATTAAATACATGTTTGATGTATGAATATTAAATACATGTTTAGTGTATAAATATTAAATACATGTTTCGTGTATAAATATTAAATACATGTTTAGTGTATAAATATTAGATACATGTTTAGTGTATTAATATTAAATATGTTTAGTTTATTAAAATTAAATACATGTTTTTGTATTAATATTAAATACATGTTTAGTGTATAAATATTAAATACATGTTTAGTGTATTAATATTAAATCAATGTTTAGTGTATAAATATTAAATACATGTTTCGTGTATTAATATTAAATACATGTTTAGTGTATGAATATTAAATACATGTTTGGTGTATGAATATTAAATACATGTTTAATGTATGAATATTAAATACATGTTTAGTGTATGAATATTAAATACATGTTTGATGTATGAATATTAAATACATGTTTAGTGTATAAATATTAAATACATGTTTCGTGTATAAATATTAAATACATGTTTAGTGTATAAATATTAGATACATGTTTAGTGTATTAATATTAAATATGTTTAGTTTATTAAAATTAAATACATGTTTTTGTATTAATATTAAATACATGTTTAGTGTATAAATATTAAATACATGTTTAGTGTATAAATATTAAATACATGTTTAGTGTATTAATATTAAATACATGTTTAGTGTATAAATATAAGTGTATGAGAAACCAAACCTTGCCTTCCGCCCGATTGTAGCTGAGATAGGCGCCAGCGCCCCCCGCGACCCCGAAAGGGAATAAGCGGTAGAAAATGGATGGATGGATGGAGAAACCAAACTTATGTAAAAACAAAAATAAAAGAAACAAAAAAAAAGGAAAAAGAGAGAGAGAGAGACAGAGAGGACCGGACTTATTAAGAGGGAAGATGCGCCCTCCTGTGGACTTCTGCCGCAACTGCACACATAAAGAAATTCATTATTTCCAAGTGTGCCTTATTTAGAGGATAATAAATACATGTTTACTGTATGAATAATAAATATAGGATAAGTATATAATTACATATACGTTTAGTATATGATTATTAAATACATGTTCAGTGCATTAATATTAAATACATGTTTAGTGTATGAATATTAAATACATGTTTAGTGTATAAATATTAAATACATGTTTAGTGTATGAATATTAAATACATGTTTAGTGCATGAATATTAAATACATGGTTAGTGTATTAATATTAAATATATGTTTAGTTTATTAAACTTAAATACATGTTTTTGTATTAATATTAAATACATGTTTAGTGTATGAATATTAAATACATGTTTAGTGTATGAATATTAAATACATGTTTAGTTTAAGAATATTAAATACATGTTTAGTGGGTAAATAATAAATACATATTTAGTGTATGAATATTAAATACATGTTTAGTGTATGAATAATAACTACATGTTCAGTGTATGAATATTAAATACATGTTTAGTGTATAAATGTTAAATATATGTTTAGTGTATAAATATTAAATATATGTTTAGTTTATTAAAATTAAATACATGTTTTTGTATTAATATTAAATACATGTTTAGTGTATTAATATTAAATACATGTTTAGTCTATAAATGTTAAATACATGTTTGGTGTATTAATATTAAATATGTTTAGTTTATTAAAATTAAATACATGTTTTTGTATTAATATTAAATACATGTTTAGTGTATAAATATTAAAAACATGTTTAGTGTATGAATATTAAATACATGTTTAGTGTATTCATATTAAATATGTTTAGTTTATTAAAATTAAATACATGTTTTTGTATTAATATTAAATACATGTTTAGTGTATAAATATTAAATACATGTTTAGTGTATTGAATGATTGATTGATTGATTGATTGATTGATATATCTTTATTTCAAATATGCAAAAAAACAAAAAAAAACAAAAACAATAGCAAGCATGATCCAATACAGTGCTGTAGCCTTAACGGGTAGTATAACAAAATGAAAAAAATGAAGAATAAAAAAAACAAAAAAAACAAATGAGCATTCGACTTTTTTTTTTTTTTTTTTTTTTTTACATATTTGAAAAGGAGTGAGAAGAAGTATACACTTATTTAATCCCACCCCTTTTCTTTAAATCATAAATTACTCTGAGCTCGAACTTCCTTGTTCACTCTATGTACAAACTTAATGAGCTTGTATATAAATAAATGATAAATATATACATACATATGCACACTACACACATACATGATACATATATACATACATATACACACTACACACATACATGATAAATATATACATACATATGCACACTACACACATACATGATAAATATATACATACATATGCACACTACACACATACATGATAAATATATACATACATATGCACACTACACACATACATGATAAATATATACATACATATACACACTACACACATACATGATAAATATATACATACATATGCACACTACACACATACATGATACATATATACATACATATGCACACTACACACATACATGATACATATATACATACATATGCACACTACACACATACATGATAAATATATACATACATATGCACACTACACACATACATGATAAATATATACATACATATGCACACTACACACATACATGATAAATATATACATACATATGCACACTACACACATACATGATAAATATATACATACATATGCACACTACACACATACATGATAAATATATACATACATATGCACACTACACACATACATGATACATATATACATACATATGCACACTACACACATACATGATACATATATACATACATATGCACACTACACACATACATGATACATATATACATACATATGCACACTACACACATACATGATAAATATATACATACATATGCACACTACACACATACATGATAAATATATACATACATATGCACACTACACACATACATGATAAATATATACATACATATGCACACTACACACATACATGATAAATATATACATACATATACACACTACACACATACATGATAAATATATACATACATATGCACACTACACACATACATGATAAATATATACATACATATGCACACTACACACATACATGATAAATATATACACACATATGCACACTACACACATACATGATAAATATATACATACATATGCACACTACACACATACATGATAAATATATACATACATATGCACACTACACACATACATGATACATATATACATACATATGCACACTACACACATACATGATAAATATATACATACATATGCACACTACACACATACATGATAAATATATACACACATATGCACACTACACACATACATGATAAATATATACATACATATGCACACTACACACATACATGATAAATATATACATACATATACACACTACACACATACATGATAAATATATACATACATATGCACACTACACACATACATGATAAATATATACATACATATGCACACTACACACATACATGATAAATATATACATACATATGCACACTACACACATACATGATAAATATATACATACATATACACACTACACACATACATGATACATATATACATACATATGCACACTACACACATACATGATAAATATATACATACATATGCACACTACACACATACATGATAAATATATACACACATATGCACACTACACACATACATGATAAATATATACATACATATGCACACTACACACATACATGATAAATATATACATACATATGCACACTACACACATACATGATAAATATATAC
The DNA here is from genome assembly GCF_033978795.1 of Nerophis ophidion. Classification (NCBI taxonomy): domain Eukaryota; kingdom Metazoa; phylum Chordata; class Actinopteri; order Syngnathiformes; family Syngnathidae; genus Nerophis; species Nerophis ophidion. Next base: position 267,820 of record NW_026906990.1, on the reverse strand, counting down.
ATACATATGCACACTACACACATACATGATAAATATATACATACATATACACACTACACACATACATGATAAATATATACATACATATGCACACTACACACATACATGATAAATATATACATACATATGCACACTACACACATACATGATAAATATATACATACATATGCACACTACACACATACATGATAAATATATACATACATATACACACTACACACATACATGATACATATATACATACATATGCACACTACACACATACATGATAAATATATACATACATATGCACACTACACACATACATAGCCACACCGTTACCACAAGTGCTCATGGAAATAGTATCATGAAAAAAAAACAACAAAACAGCAGTACCAGTGCCTCAATGGGCAGCCCCTAACTCTTTTGTAACACAAGAAAGCCAATATCAAAGCCCTTCTTCATGTGTGTACCTCTGGAATAGCATGTACCTAAACTTCTTTTTAAACTGCTTTATGTTTGGACATTGCTTTAACTCCACATTAAAACCATTCCATAGTTTCACTCCACAGACTGAAATACAAAAACTTTTGATGGTCGTTCTACAACTAAGCATTTTGAAATTAAAATTTCCCCTTAAGTTATAATCCCCCTCTCGTGTGCTGAACAATTTTTGAATGCTTCCTGGGAGTTTATTTATTTTGGCTTTATACATTATTTGATACAAAATAATATCATTAAATTTCAATATTTTTGACTGTAAGAATAGTGAATGAGTATGGTCCAGATATCCCACATTGTTGATGATACGTACAGCTCTTTTCTGAAGTATACTTATTGACTTTAATGAGCTTTTATAATTATTCCCCCTGACTTCCACACAGTAGGTTAAATATGGTAAAACTAATGAACAGTAGAGAATGTGGAGTGATTTGTGATCTAGAACCTGCTTTGCTTTATTTATTACTGAGATGCTTCTTGACAGCTTAGACTGTACATGTTTTATATGTGCTTTCCAGTTCATTTGATAGTCAATTGTAACTCCAAGGAATTTTATTTCAAAAACCCTTTCAATATCCACCCCATCTATTTGTATCTGTACCCTTGTTTCACGTGTCCTCTTTCCAAACAGCATTAACTTAGTCTTAGTCAGGTTTAATGACAATTTATTATAGTCAAACCAAGCTTTTAGTTTACTCATTTCTTCCATAATGACTTCCTGTAATTGATTTAAATCATCCCCTGAACAAAAAATATTAGTGTCATCAGCAAATAAGACTCATTTCAATAATGTAGACACTTTACAGATATCATTGATATACAGGATGAACAATTTTGGCCCCAACACTGACCCCTGGGGGACACCACAAGCAATGTCCAAACACGATGAACAGCAATTCCCCAACTTCACAAACTGTTGTCTCTTATTTAAGTAACTTTTAAGCCAGTCTAGTACAACTCCCCTGATTCCATACTTTTCCATTTTATTGATTAATATATCTTGGTTAATTGTGTCAAATGCTTTTTTTAGATCAATAAATATTCCCATTGCATATTGTTTCTTGTCTATGGCATTTGTGATTTCCTCTATTGTTTCAATGTAGATCTGTTTGATCTAAACCCATATTGACAGTCAGGGAGTAAATGATGTTTTTCTATAAATGCATCTAACCTGTTATTGAATAGTTGTTCTAATATTTTAGAGAATTGTGGAAGTAAAGAGACGGGTCTATAGTTTGTGAAGTGATGTTTGCTCCCAGTTTTAAACAGAGGTATAACTTTAGCTATTTTCATTTCATTCGGAAATGTGCCAGTTTGAAATGACAGATTACAGATATATGTTAATGGTTTTGATATTCCTGTAATGACATTTTTCACCAATGCCATACTAATGTCATTGCAGTCTGTGGACATTTTGTTCTTACATTTGTTTACAATATCCAACACTTCTTCTTCACCCACTGCATTTAAAAACATAGAATTGAGATTTATCTCCAACAATCCCTCCATATTTTTATTCAGTAGAAGCATTTAAGTCTCACCTTAAAACTCATTTGTATACTCTAGCCTTTAAATAGACTCCCTTTTTAGACCAGTTGATCTGCCGTTTCTTTTCTTTTTCTTCCGGTCCGATCCGGTGGCCATGTACTGCTTGCCTGTGTATCGGCTGGGGACATCTCTGCGCTGCTGATCCGCCTCCGCTTGGGATGGTTTCCTGCTGGCTCCGCTGTGAACGGGACTCTCGCTGCTGTGTTGCATCCGCTTTGGACTGGACTCTCGCGACTGTGTTGGATCCATTGTGGATTGAACTTTCACAGTATCATGTTAGACCCGCTCGACAGCCATTGCTTTCCTCCTCTCCAAGGTTCTCATAGTCATCATTGTCACCGATGTCCCACTGGGTCATTATTGTCACCGATGTCCCACTGGGTGTGAGTTTTCCTTGCCCTTATGTGGGCCTACCGAGGATGTCGTGGTGGTTTGTGCAGCCCTTTGAGACACTAGTGATTTAGGGCTATATAAGTAAACATTGATTGATTGATTGATTGATATTTTTACCAGTTGTCCGTGGATTTGGGATTTTTGCTGCAAGTTCGGGTCCAATACTCACAAAGAATTTATTGAAGGCATTAGCTACATCCATCCATCCATCATCTTCCGCTTATCCGAGGTCGGGTCGCGGGGGCAACAGCCTAAGCAGGGAAACCCAGACTTCCCTCTCCCCAGCCACTTCGTCTAGCTCTTCCCGGGGGATCCCGAGGCGTTCCCAGGCCAGCCGGGAGACATAGTCTTCCCAACGTGTCCTGGGTCTTCCCCGTGGCCTCCTACCAGTTGGACGTGCCCTAAACACCTCCCTAGGGAGGCGTTCGGGTGGCATCCTGACCAGATGCCCGAACCACCTCATCTGGCTCCTCTCGATGTGAAGGAGCAGCGGCTTTACTTTGAGTTCCTCCCGGATGGCGGAGCTTCTCACCCTATCTCTAAGGGAGAGCCCCGCCACACGGCGGAGGAAACTCATTTCGGCCGCTTGTACCCGTGATCTTATCCTTTCGGTCATGACCCAAAGCTCATGACCATAGGTGAGGATGGGAACGTAGATCGGCCGGTAAATTGAGAGCTTTGCCTTCCGGCTCAGCTCCTTCTTCACCACAACGGATCGGTACAACGTCCGCATTACTGAAGACGCCGCACCGATCCGCCTGTCGATCTCACGATCCACTCTTCCCTCACTCGTGAACAAGACTCCTAGGTACTTGAACTCCTCCACTTGGGGCAGGGTCTCCTCCCCAACCCGGAGATGGCACTCCACCCTTTTCCGGGCGAGAACCATGGACTCGGACTTGGAGGTGCTGATTCTCATTCCGGTCGCTTCACACTCGGCTGCGAACCGATCCAGTGAGAGCTGAAGATCCCGGTCAGATGAAGCCATCAGGACCACATCATCTGCAAAAAGCAGAGACCTAATCCTGCGGTTACCAAACCGGAACCCCTCAACGCCTTGACTGCGCCTAGAAATTCTGTCCATAAAAGTTATGAACAGAATCGGTGACAAAGGTCAGCCTTGGCGGAGTCCAACCCTCACTGGAAATGTGTTCGACTTACTGCCGGCGATGCGGACCAAGCTCTGGCACTGATCGTACAGGGAACGGACCGCCACAATAAGACAGTCCGATACCCCGTACTCTCTGAGCACTCCCCACAGGACTTCCCGAGGGACACGGTCGAATGCCTTCTCCAAGTCCACAAAACACATGTAGACTGGTTGGGCAAACTCCCATGCACCCTCAAGAACCCTGCCGAGAGTATAGAGCTGGTCCACAGTTCCACGACCAGGACGAAAACCACACTGTTCCTCCTGAATCCGAGGTTCGACTATCCGACGTAGCCTCCTCTCCAGTACACCTGAATAAACCTTACCGGGAAGGCTGAGGAGTGTGATCCCACGATAGTTGGAACACACCCTCCGGTCCCCCTTCTTAAAGAGAGGAACCACCACCCCGGTCTGCCAATCCAGAAGTACCGCCCCCGATGTCCACGCGATGCTGCAAAGTCTTGTCAACCAAGACAGCCCCACAGCATCCAGAGCCTTAAGGAACTCCGGGCGGATCTCGTCCACCCCTGGGGCCTTGCCACCGAGGAGCTTTTTAACTACCTCAGCGACCTCAGCCCCAGAAATAGGAGAGTCCACCACAGACTCCCCAGGCACTGCTTCCTCATAGGAAGACGTGTTGGTGGGATTGAGGAGGTCTTCGAAGTATTCCTTCCGCCGATCCACAACATCCGCAGTCGAGGTCAGCAGAACACCATCCGCACCATACACGGTGTTGATAGTGCACTGCTTCCCCTTCCTGAGGCGGCAGACGGTGGTCCAGAATCGCTTCGAAGCCGTCCGGAAGTCGTTTTCCATGGCTTCCCCGAACTCTTCCCATGTCCGAGTTTTTGCCTCCGCGACCGCTGAAGCTGCACACCACTTGGCCTGTCGGTACCTGTCCACTGCCTCCGGAGTCCTATGAGCCAAAAGGACCCGATAGGACTCCTTCTTCAGCTTGACAGCATCCCTCACCGCTGGTGTCCACCAAGGGGTTTTAGGATTGCCGCCCCGACAGGCACCAACTACCTTGCGGCCACAGCTCCGACCAGCCGCCTCGACAATAGAGGTGCGGAACATGGTCCACTCGGACTCAATGTCCAGCACCTCCCTCGTGACATGTTCAAAGTTCTTCCGGAGGTGGGAATTGAAACTTTGTCTGACAGGAGACTCTGCCAGACGTTCCCAGCAGACCCTCACAATGCGTTTGGGCCTCCCAGGTCTGTCCGGCATCCTCCCCCACCATCGCAGCCAACTCACCACCAGGTGGTGATCGGTAGAAAGCTCCGCCCCTCTCTTCACCCGAGTGTCCAAAACATGAGGCCGCAAATCCGATGACACAACTACAAAGTGGATCATGGAACTGCGGCCTAGGGTGTCCTGGTGCCAAGTGCACATATGGACACCCTTATGTTTGAACATGGTGTTTGTTATGGACAAACTGTGACGAGCACAAAAGTCCAATAACAAAACACCACTCGGGTTCAGATCCGGGCGGCCATTCTTCCCAATCACGCCTCTCCAGGTTTCACTGTGGTTGCCAACGTGAGCGTTGAAGTCTCCCAGTAGGACAAGGGAATCACCCGGGGGAGCACTTTCCAGTACTCCCTCGAGTGTTCCCAAAAAGGGTGGGTACTCTGAACTGCTGTTTGGTGCGTAAGCACAAACAACAGTCAGGACCCGTCCCCCCCACCCGAAGGCGGAGGGAGGCTACCCTTTCGTCCACCGGGTTGAACTCCAACGTACAGGCTTTGAGCCGGGGGGAAACAAGAACTGCCACCCCAGCCCGTCGCCTCTGACTGCCGGCAACGCCAGAGTGGAAGAGGGTCCAATCCCTCTCGAGAGAAGTGGTTCCAGAGCCCTTGCTGTGTGTCGAAGTGAGTCCGACTATATCCTGCCGGAATTTCTCGACTTCGCGCACTAGCTCAGGCTCTTTCCCCCCCAGTGACGTGACGTTCCACGTCCCAAGAGCTAGCTTCTGTAGCCGAGGATCGGACCGCCAAGTGCCCTGCCTTCAGCTGTCGCCCAGCTCACAATGCACCCGACCTCTATGGCCCCTGCTATGGGTGGTGAGCCCATTGGAGGGGTGACCCACGTTGCCTCTTCGGGCTGTGCCCGGCCGGGCCCCATGGGAACAGGCCCGGCCACCAGGCGCTCGCCATCGTGCCCCACCTCCGGGCCTGGCTCCAGAGGGGAGCCCCGTGACCCGCGTCCGGGCGAGGGAAATCTGGGTCCATGATTTTTGTTCTTCATAAAGGTCTTCGAGCTGCTCTTTGTCTGATCCCTCACCTAGAACCTGTTTGCCTTGGGAGACCCTACCAGGAGGCTTTATGCCCCCGGACAACATAGCTCCTAGGATCATTGGGACACGCAAACTCCTCTACCACGATAAGGTTGCAGCTCAGAGAGGAGCATTAGCTACATCTTCAATATTATCATTTTCTTTACCATCATTCATGAAATACGTTGGATAGTTATTTGAAGAGGTACTGTTTCTTATAATACTGTTTAATAAATTCCATATTCCTTTGATATTATTTTTATTATCATCTAGTAATTTCTTATAATAATCCCTCTTATTTGACCTCATAATATTAGTTAACTTGTTTTTATATTTTTTATATTTATTTTCTGCTTCTTTTGTTTTCAATCTTATAAATTCCCTGTAAAGAGTGTTTTTCTTTTTACAAGCATTTTGCAATCCCTTTGTGATCCAAGGACAATTCGTATACTTTCCTTTGCTGATGCATTCTTTTATTGGGCAATTTTTTATCATATAATGACCTAAATATTCTCAAAAATATATTGTAAGCACTATTAACATCACCATTTTCATAAATTACATCCCAATTCTGCTCCAGTAAATCATGTTTAAATGAACTAATGGATTCCTCTGATCTCCTTCTTCTGTATTGGGTTGGCTTTTCTAATTTTTTTGTCCTGTAGTTACCATCAAATATCAGAAAAACTGGGAGGTGGTCAGTGATATCTTTGATCAATAGCCCACTTACGGTCTTATTTTCAATATCGTTGGTAAATATGTTGTGGATTAGAGTGGCAGAGTGGGATGAAATTCGACTAGGTCTGGTGATTTTGGGATATAAACTTATACTGTACATTGTGTCAATGAAATTAACTATATCGTTATTTTTACTGGGATTTAAAAGGTCGATATTAAAGTCTCCACAAATGAAGACAGCTTTATTAACATTACTCTTCTTTGAAAACAGGCATTCCATCCAATCTGTAAAATGTGCAATGCTTGCACCTGGTGATCTGTATATACAACTAATAATGACATTTCTACTTTTTTCCATACAAATTCCAACCGTTAGACATTCAAGTAGGTTATCAACCACAGTTGTCATATCATCCAGACGTTTGAATCTCAAGGTGCTATCCACATAGATTGCCACCCCTCCACCCCCCTTGTTTTGTCTATTTATATTAATAAAGTCATAACCATCCAGTTCAAAATCTGACACGTTTTCACTGTTAATCCAAGTTTCAGATACTGCAATTATGTTAAATGGTTGTGAAAATGTGTGTAAATAGTCATTGATGTCCTTGAAATTCCTATTTAAGCTTCTACTATTAAAATGGATAATTGATCATTTGCCTTTAGTAATAATATTCTGGTTGTACTGTTCATTGGTATAGTAGCAGCAGTTCTCATTGATATTGAGGAGGAAATTATTGTCCGGGTCTACATCCTGTTCCAAGTCTTGTAGGTGGTGCTCAGTGTATTGGGATGCTTTCAACTGTACATTGTCATATTCATTTATCAACTGAATGATGTGGCTCGTGTCATGGCTTGCATCTTGCGTATTGTCAATGTGTGTCATGATTGTGTTTAGTTGCTTTTACTGTATTTTAGTGTATAAATATAAGTGTATGAGAAACCAAACTTATGTAAAAAAAATAAAAGAAACGAAAGAAAAAGGAAAAAGAGAGAGAGAGAGACGGAGAGGACCGGACTTATTAAGAGGGAACGTGCGCCCTCCTGTGGACTTCTGCCGCAACTGCACACATAAAGAAATTCATTATTTCCAAGTGTGCCTTATTTAGAGGATAATAAATACATGTTTACTGTATGAATATTAAATATATGATTAGTATATAATTACATATATGTTTAGTATATGATTATTAAATACATGTTCAGTGTGTTAATATTAAATACATGTTTAGTGTATGAATATTAAATACATGTTTAGTGTATGAATATTAAATACATGTTTAGTTTATAATATTAAATACATGTTTAGTGTATTAATATTAAATATATGATTAGTTTATTAAAATTAAATACATGTTTTTGTATTAATATTAAATACATGTTTAGTGTATGAATATTAAATACATGTTTAGTGTATGAATATTTAATATATGATTTGTGTATGATTACATATATGTTTAGTATATGATTATTAAATACATGTTCAGTGTATTAATATTAAATACATGTTTAGTGTATTAATATAAAATACATGTTTAGTGTATGAATATTAAATACATGTTTAGTTTATAATATTAAATACATGTTTAGTGTATTAATATTAAATATATGATTAGTTTATTAAAATTAAATACATGTTTTTGTATTAATATTAAATACATGTTTAGTGTATGAATATTAAATACATGTTTAGTGTATGAATATTAAATACATGTTTAGTGTAAAAATTTTAAATACATGTTTACTGTATTAATATTAAATACATATTTAGTGTTTAAATAATAACTATATGTTTAGTCTATGAATATTAAATACATGTTTAGTGTATTACAATTAAATATATGTTTTTTGTATTAATATTAAATACATGTTTAGTGTATGAATATTAAATACATGTTTAGTGTATTAATATTAAATACAGGTTTAGTGTATGAATATTAAATACATGTTTAGTGTATTAATATTAAACATATGTTTAGTTTATTAAAATTGAATACATGTTTTTGTATTAATATTAAATATATGTTTAGTTTATTAAAATTAAATACATGTTTAGTGTATGAATATTAAATACATGTTTAGTGTATAAATATTAAATAATTTTTTAGTTTATGAATATTAAATACATGTTTAGTGGATCAATAATAAATACATATTTAGTGTATCAATATTATATACATGTTTAGTAGATGAATATTAAATAAATGTTTAGTGTATTAATATTAAATATATGTTTAGTTTATTAAAATTAAATACATGTTTTGTATTAATATTAAATACATGTTTAGTGTATGAATATTAAATACAAGTTTAGTGTGAAAATATTAAATACATGTTTAGTGTCTGAATATTAAATACATTTTTAGTGTATTAATATTAAATACACGTTTAGTGTATTGATATTAAATACATGTTTAGTGTATTAATATTAAATATATGTTTAGTTTATAAATATTAAATACATGTTTAGTGTATGAATATTAAACACATGTTTAGTGTATTAATATTAAATATATGTTTATTTTATTAAAATTAAATACATGTTTTTGTATTAATATTAAATACATGTTTAAAAAATACATGTATACTGTATTAATATATATAATTGGTATATAATTCAATATATGGTTAGTGTATTAATATTAAATACATGTTTAGTGTATGAATATTAAATACATGTTTATTTCATGAATATTAAATACATGTTTAGTGTATAAATATAAGTGTATGAGAAACCAAACTTATGTAAAAAAAATAAAAGAAACAAAAAAAAAAAGGAAAAAGAGAGAGACGGAGAGGACCGGACTTATTAAGAGGGAACGTGCGCCCTCCTGTGGACTTCTGCCGCAACTGCACACATAAAGAAATTCATTATTTCCAAGTGTGCCTTATTTAGAGGATAATAAATACATGTTTACTGTATGAATATTAAATATATGATTAGTATATAATTACATATATGTTTGGTATATGATTATTAAATACATGTTCAGTGTATTAATATTAAATACATGTTTAGTGTATTAATATAAAATACATGTTTAGTGTATGAATATTAAATACATGTTTAGTGTATAAAGATTAAATACATGTTTAGTTTATAATATTAAATACATGTTTAGTGTATTAATATTAAATATATGATTAGTTTATTAAAATTAAATACATGTTTTTGTATTAATATTAAATACATGTTTAGTGTATAAATATTAAATACATGTTTAGTGTATTAATATTAAATACATGTTTAGTGTATTAATAATAACTACATGTTTATTTTATGAATATTAAATACATGTTTAGTGTATAAATATTAAATACATGTTTAGTGTATTAATATTAAATACATGTTTAATGTATGAATAATTACTACATGTTTAGTTTATGAATATTAAATACATGTTTAGTGTATTAATATTAAATACATGTTTAATGTATGAATAATTACTACATGTTTAGTTTATGAATATTAAATACATGTTTAGTGTATGAATATTAAATACGTGTTTAGTGTATTAATATTAAATACATGTTTAGTGTATTATTAAATACATGTTTAGTGTATAGTTATTAAATACATGTTTAGTGTATGAATATTAAATACATGTTTAGTGTATGAATATTAAATACATGTTCAGTGTATTAATCTTAAATACATGTTTAGTGGAATAATAATACATGTATAGTGTATAAATATTAAAAACATGATTAGTGTATTAATATTAAATACATGTTTAGTGTATGAATGTTAAATACATGTTTAGTGTGAAAATATTAAATACATGTTTAGTGTATGAAAATTAAATACTTGTTTAAAAAATACATGTATACTGTATTAATATATATAATTAGTATATTATTCAATATATATTTTTAGTGTATTAATATTAAATACATGTTTAGTGTGTAAATATTAAATACATGTTTAGTGTATGAATATTAAATATATGTTTAGTTTATGAATATTAAATACATGTTTATTGGATAAATAATAAATACATATTTAGTGTATAAATATTAAATACATGTTTAGTGTATTAATATTAAATACATGTGTAGTGTACTAATATTAAATATATGTTTAGTTTATTAAAATTAAATACATGTTTTTGTATTAATATTAAATACATGTTTAGTGTATAAATATCAAATACATGTTTAGTGTATGAATATTAAATACATGTTTAGTGTATGAATGTTAAATACATGTTTAAAAAATACATGTATACTGTATTAATATATATAATTGGTATATAATTCAATATATGTTTAGTGTAAAAATATTAAATACATGTTTAGTGTATAAATGTTAAATACATGTTTAGTTTATGAATAATAAATACATGTTTAGTGTATAAATATTAAATACATGTTTAGTGTATAAATAATAACTACATCTTTTTTGTATAAATATTAAATACATGTTTGGTGTATAAATATTAAATACATGTTCAGTGTATAAATAATAAATACATATTTAATGTATAAATATTAAATGCATGTTTAGTGTATAAATATTAAATACATGTTTAGTGTATAAATATTAAATACACGTTTAGTGTAAAAATATTAAATACATGTTTAGTGTATTCATATTAAATACATGTTTTTTGTATAAATATTAAATATATGTTTAGTGTATGAATATTAAATACATGTTTAGTTAATTAATATTAAATACATGCTTGGTGTATCAATATTAAATACATGTTCAGTGTATAAATAATACATATATATTTAATGTAAAAATATTAAATACATGTTTAGTGTATAAATATGAAATACATGTTTTTTGTATAAATATTAAATACATGTTTAGTGTATAAATATTAAATACATGTTTAGTTAATTAATATTAAATACATGTTCAGTGTATAAATAATAAATACATATTTAATGTATAAATATTAAATGCATATTTAGTGTATGAATCTTAAATACATGTTTAGTGTATAAATTTTAAATATATGTGTAGTGTATTAATATTAAATATATGTTTAGTTTATGAACATTAAATACATGTTTTTGTATTAATATTAAATACATGTTTAGTGTATAATATTAAATACATGTTTAGTGTATGAATATTAAATACATGTTTAGTGTATGAATATTAAATACATGTTTAGTGTATGAATATTAAATACATGTTTAATGTATTAATATTAAATACATCTTTAGTGTATGAATATACGTGTATGAGAAACCTAACTTATGTAAAAAAATGAATAAAAATAAAAGTAAAAAAAGAAGAAGGAAAAAGGCCAATAGGGCTGGTCGATAAACCTAGGTCATAACTTATGAAGGGGGGGGGGGGGGGGGGCAGACATATTAAGAGGGAACGTGCGCCCTCCTGTGGACTTCTGCCGCAACTGCACACATAAAGAAATTCATTATTTCCAAGTGTGCCTTATTTAGAGGATAATAAATACATGTTTACTGTATGAATATTAAATGTATGATTAGTATATAATTACATATACGTTTAGTATATGATTATTAAATACATGTTCAGTGTATTAATATTAAATACATGTTTAGTGTATGAATATTGAATACATGTTCAGTGTATTAATATTAAATACATGTTTAGTGTATAAATATAAGTGTATGAGAAACCAAACTTATGTAAAAAAAAAAAAAAAGAAACAAAAAAAAGGAAAAAGAGAGAGAGAGAGACAGAGAGGACCGGACTTATTAAGAGGGAACGTGCGCCCTCCTGTGGACTTCTGCCGCAACTGCCCACATAAAGAAATTCATTATTTCCAAGTGTGCCTTATTTAGAGGATAATAAATACATGTTTACTGTATGAATATTAAATATATGATTAATAGATAATATTAAATATACGTTTAGTATATGATTATTAAATACATGTTCAGTGTTTTAATATTAAATACATGTTCAGCGTATTGATATTAAATACATGTTTAGTGTATACATATTAGATACATGTTTAAAAAAATACATGTATACTGTATGAATATTAAATATATAATTAGTATATAATTAAATATGTTTAGTGTATTAATATTAAATACATGTTTAGTGTATAAATATTAAATAATGATACCCACATATCCACATGACATATTTTCCATGCCGCGTGCCACAAATGGAGGAGCGACGATCACCTTCGAGAAAGGGGACAATCGCATGGTCACAAGGGACGGTAGCAGGTTTGACATACACCAAAGTGGTCATCTGTATTACTTGCCTACTGTTCAAACTGATATTGATCAATGTAAAGTGTGTCATGATGTACAAACCTGGCATGAAATGTTGGGCCATTGTAATTATGAAGATGTGCAGAAATTATAAGGTGTAGTGAGAGGCATGGAGATAATAGGGAGTGTGGCTAAACCAGCACAATTATGTGAAGTGTGCACAAAAGGCAAATTTACCCAGACGAGAAACAAGGAGCCTGACAGGTGGGCTAAGAAACCCTTGGAGCTAGTCCACACTCACCTAGCCGGTCTCATGCAAACGCCTAGCATCAATGGTCACAAATATGCACAAATATTTACTGATGACTATTCTGGTACCATGATGGTGTACTTTCTAAGGTCTAAGAGTAATGCAGGTCTCGCAACAGAACGGTTCTTAGCTGACGTAGCACCATACAGTGAGGTTCGGTGCATCAGATCAGATAATGCTTCTGAGTATACAAGCAAAGAGTTCCAGGCACTGTTAATAAAGAATAGGATTAGACATGAAACGTCTTCACCCTATTCACCACACTAAAATGGCACGGCCTAGAGAGGGTGGAGAACCCTTCATGAGATGGGTAGACGCTTACTGCTAGAAAGTAACTTACCTGTTGAACTACGCTGTACAGACGGCAGCCTTTGTACGGAACAGATGCTACTCTAGGCGTACACAGAAAACGCCATACGAGTTGTTCGTAGGGAAAGAACCAAACATTTCCAAAATGCAAACATTTGGATCAGTGTGCTATGCTTACCAGCAACAAGCCAAGGGCAAGCTAGACTCTAGGTGTGAGCAGGGTGTTTTTGTGGGTTATGATAAAAACTGCCCAGACTACCTAGTGTACTACCCAGAACAAGAGAAAGTTCAGAAACACAGAATGGTAAAATTCACAACCAAAACTGCAACAGAAAAAGAAACACAAACATGTGAGTCATACACGGGGTATGGTGATGTAAACCCCAGGGTTAATGAAAGAGAAATTTGTGTTGATGATGACAAGGTTGAAAATGTACCAGATCAAGGTTTACAGGGTGTTTCTGAGACTTTACCTGAACAGACTGAACGCACAGAGTCCCTGACACTGTAAACGGAAGGAACCCACCACGAACCAGGAGGAGGCCGGTTCACTTACAGGACTTTGAAAACATTGGACACATTTGTAACATGCGTGGACTCTTGCTACAGAGCAGTATGTGACATTCCTCAAACCTACAAGGAAGCGATAATGTCAAACAAATCAGGGCAGTGGAAAAATGCTATGGATGATGAGGTAAAGTCACTGGAGGAAAACGACACCTTTACCCTCACCCATTTGCCACCAGACAGTGGGGGGAAAATGGGTCTATGGCCTCAAGAGTGACATTGACGGAACAGATAAATACAAAGCGAGGTTCGTAGCGAAAGGCTACAGTCAGAAAAGGGAACTGACTACAAAGAGACATTTTCACCCACAGCAGACATGACAAGTGTGAGGGTGATCATGCAAAAGGCGGCACAAGAGGAGCTAGTGCTGCACCGGCTTGATGTGAAGACTGCTTATCTTCACGCTCCGATCGATTGTGAAATTCATATCGAACAGCCAGAAGGCTACGACAAAGAATCAGTCACAGGTGAAAAGCTAGTGTGTAAATTGCACAAGTCTCTCTACGGCTTGAAACAGTCCGGTAGAAATTGGAATGCAATGTTGCACACATGTCTAACTGAGAATGGTTTTGTACAAAATTCTGCTGATCATTGTGTGTACTTACGAGAGAAGTATTATGAGAACGTGATTTTACTAGTATGGGTAGACCATCTCATCATAGCATCTAAAAACAATGGTGTACTCAACAGTGTGAAAATGATGCTCACTGAAAGATTCAAAATGAAGGATCTAGGAAAATTGAAACATTTTCTGGGAATAGATTTTGACCAAACAAATGGTAAAGTCACAATGTCTCAAGAGAGATATGTTCACAACATCTTAGAGAGATTTGAAATGCAAAATTGCAAGTCCAGAGAGACTCCATGTGAACCAAAACTAGAGTACACAGATGTTGCAGACAAAACGACAGATCAAAGAAGGTTCAGGGAGGCAGTTGGAAGCCTAATTTACTTGTCCACATGCACACGTCCAGACAGAAGTTTTGTGGTCAGGAAGTTATCCCATCACTTTGCTGAGCCAACACTGGAACACAGTAAAATATGTCTTTAGATACCTCAAAGGTACAGCAGAAAACAAGTTATGTTTCAAAAGAAATGAAAGTGAAAAACTGGGATTGAGAGTGTACAGTGACGCTGACTGGGCTTCAGATGTGTCTGACAGGAGAAGCACATCAGGTTATTGTGCTAGTCTAAGCGGAGGTAGCTCTCTAATCTCATGGAAAACAAGAAAACAAGCTACTGTTGCTTTATCCACATGTGAGGCAGAGTACATGTCGTTGGCAGTTGGGGGCGGCATGGCGTAGTGGGTAGAACGGCCGTGCCAGAAACCTGAGGGCTGCAGGTTCGCTTCCCACCTATTGACATCCAAATCGCTGCCGTTGTGTCCTTGGGCAGGACACTTCACCCTTGCCCCCGGTGCCGCTCACACTGGTGAATAGATGATGAATGAATGATAGGTGGTGGTCGGAGGGGCCGTAGGTGCAAACTGGCAGCCACGCTTCCGTCAGTCTACCCCAGGGCAGCTGTGGCTACAGATGTAGCTTACCACCACCATCGTGTGAATGAATGATGGGTTCCCACTTTTCTGTGAGCGCTTTGAGTATCTAATAATAGAAAAGCGCGATATAAATCTAATCCATTATTATTATTATAATGTATTTACCTAGGACAGTGTGATAAAAAAAATACTTATACTCGTTTAAATAGATGATTTTCTTTGAACTGGGTACCAAAAGTTGTTTATTAGACTCAGAAATGTGACACTCAGCAGGAGATCTCTTATCTGATCAAGCTCTGGCTCCTGTGTCTTTGATGTGACATGTGGACTTTAGTTGACCTGGACATGTGTGTTTTCTCTCCCTGGTACCCCCCCCCGTGCTAAACTGTTGCCCTTTCCCGAGTGACCCCCCTCCCCTTCTGGGCAAACGACACCCTCTCCTTCTTCACAGGACTTTGGGTATTCATTCCACTGGTGTACTGTATGTAAATGAGCATGGAGGGTGGGACTTCTGAGAATGTATAATTGTCATGACATATTCTAAAAGATTTAGAACAAGCTGGAACGAACGGATGTGTCGTTCTGGTTTGGTCTCGCTTTGCAAAGCTTGTTATTATTTGTTTGTTACTTTGACAAATTATTTTAAAGCTATTTGTCACTAAAGGATCGTCTTTAAGAAATTTCCACGACAAGTTGGTGTGCAGAAGCGGGATCCCAAGAAGATCGCTGTTCCCGTTGGCAGAGGCCGCTGAAATGGACTAATCAACCCGGCAGCACAAAAAAGCTGACTTCTCCTTCCCAGAAATTTGAAAGGACGGGAGAGTTTTCGAGGCCCCTGCGAATCGGACGGCCGTCTCTTCGAGATCACGTTTAACCCGCTGCAACATCGTAACGGTAAATTAATTGAATCATCCTGACTGAAATTTTAAGACGAATCTCTGACATTTGAATTTTAAACAAAAGACGATTCCACAAAAGGTTTTTTTGTGTGACAAAGCTTGAGTGATTTATATGTTTCATACATGGGAAATTAGCCGTTCTTTTTCCGTCTCCCTACGATTTTTAATGCCGGGTTAGAGTCCCTGGGTTAGAGTCCCAAAATGTAGCGCTGGGTTAGAGTCCCTGGGTTAGAGTCCCAATTGTAGCACTGGGTTAGAGTCCCTGGGTTAGAGTCCCAATTGTAGCACTGGGTTAGAGTCCCTGGGTTAGGTTCCCAAAATGTAGCGCTGGGTTAGAGTCCCTGGGTTAGAGTCCCAATTGTAGCACTGGGTTAGAGTCCCTGGGTTAGAGTCCCAAAATGTAGCGCTGGGTTAGAGTCAATGGGTTAGAGTCCCAAAATGTAGCGCTGGGTTAGAGTCCCTGGGTTAGAGTCCCAATTGTAGCGCTGGGTTAGAGTCCCTGGGTTAGAGTCCCAATTGTAGCACTGGGTTAGAGTCCCTGGGTTAGAGTCCCAATTGTAGCGCTGGGTTAGAGTCAATGGGTTAGAGTCCCAAAATGTAGCGCTGGGTTAGAGTCCCTGGGTTAGAGTCCCAAAATGTAGCGCTGGGTTAGAGTCAATGGGTTAGAGTCCCAAAATGTAGCGCTGGGTTAGAGTCCCTGGGTTAGAGTCCCAATTGTAGCGCTGGGTTAGAGTCCCTGGGTTAGAGTCCCAATTGTAGCGCTGGGTTAGAGTCCCTGGGTTGGAGTCCCAATTGTAGCGCTGGGTTAGAGTCCCAAAATGTAGCGCTGGGTTAGAGTCCCTGGGTTAGAGTCCCGATTTTAATGCCGGGTTGGAGTCCCAATGAAAGTAGCCGTGTCTTCATAAAAACGTATCTATATGCCCGGTTAGAGGCCGGAACAAATAACACGGATTTAGGGTTGGAGCCGTCTCGTCATAAATTTTAATGGGTTAGAGTCCCGATGATTAACAGTGTCTATAAGGCCGTGAATGTATGCCCGGTTAGAGGCCGGAAGAAACAACACACATTTTAGTATGTTAAGTTTAAACAAAAAGAGCGGAAAATTAAAACAAGCTCGAATATGTAGTCCAGGAAAGTTAAGCCTGAGGTATTCGATTGTGATTTCCCATGTATGTGCACAATGAAAGAAAATATGTAGAGGGAGCCCTCATGTGTGTGAAAGTATGGGTGAATGAATTGGGATTTCCCAAGACTGGTTCATTTAGGATGAATCAATTGAGTAAAATTAAAGAAAAGTTAGCGCTACAAGAGGTCAACATGCGAAAGGGAAAGACTGTGGGTGTGAAAGATTTGAATTGTTTGAACAACATAAAGAAACATTAGATGAGTGAAGCAGAAAATAAAGAAAAGATCGATCTTGCAACTGATATTTTTCCCAGTACTCTGTTTTCGAGCCAATCTCAGGGCCTGAGTCGCAGTCGAAGGGTTTCTGAGGACTGGACGCCACTTTACCCCACTCTGCCCCCGCACTACGACCAGCAGCAGCAACAGCAGCAACAGCAACAGCAGCACCAGCACCAACAACAGCACCCGCCGATGTCACCCCTCCAGCTCCAGCTTCAGCAGCTCCCAACTCTACCCCTCACAACGCCGTTTTCGCCCACTAACTACCAGCGGGCAGTCTCGGGGCACGGCGCAGCAGCCCCGGCGGGGTCCTCCCACTCACATCAGGATGACAATCAAGGAGCATCGGGCTCATCAATTCAACATGTGACCAACGAAGTGAATAAAATGTCTCTGAGTGAGGACAGTGCTGGCAGGACTCTGAGAAGTGGCAGAACCTTCCAGGCTCCGATGATGGAATATCCAGGACCGCAAGGGACTCCCGCTTTGGTCTTACACCAGATGGACCAGGAAATGCGTGAAGCGATCAGAGACTGGCCGTCACCACACAGAGGTGGAGACGCGCTTGCAGCCGCATTCCAGGCTTTCTGTCGGGCATGGCGTCCCACAGGAGCAGAAATACAAAAACTTCTGCTGGTGCATCTGGGACCGGAGCAGTTGGCAAAGATAGCAGCAGAGGTGCACGCGGGACGTTTTGCCCCCTCCAAACTCCCTCCCTTTGTTTAAAATGCCAATTTTCTGCTGGATTTGCTCTCTATGAACTCCAAGGAAAAGGTACCCGGCCGGGGGTAATTTTTGAAATAGGTGTCCAAGCTATGGCACGCCGGGGTCCAAATCCGGCCCCTGTTTTTTTTATTCATTTTTTTGCATTTTTGGGACATGGGGGACTTGTGGGACCCCACCAAGGACTGATTTTTGAACACTTTGAGGACTGCCACTGTGAAATGAACGCGGGATGGAGGCAAGAAGAAAGATGGACGTGGCCGTAACTATTGTTTCATGTGCGGAAAGGAAGGTCACCGGAGGCGAGACTGTCCTGAGAATAAACGGGATGGACAGCGGGACTATTGGGGCAGAGCGGATGGAGGCCAACTCAGAAACAATTCAGATTGACTGACCGGCTCGGGACCTGAGACAACGAAACAGATAAGTGTTGCACCCACACCCTCTCACGACAACACCATACTAACCGCTAACCGCAACGAAGACGCACTTGCTTTTACTGATACATTGCTGCTTGCTAAGGTGCAGGACAGAATTAGGGAATTAGAAGAGTGTGAACAGCCAATGATTGGGACGTATGCTTTTTGTGAGGACTTAGCCTATAAGAAAATGCCGATGATTGTGTGTGATGTGGGTGGAAGGTCATTGACGTTTCTTGTCGATTCTGGAGCGACAAACAGCGTAATTCAAACGAGTGAATTCTCTACAAAATTGAGTGGTAGAACTATGTTTTCCACTAGTGCGAGTGGGCAAACTGTCTAGAAAAGTTTTCAATACCAATTCGTTGTACATGGGCGACAGCTGATTGTACAATGACAACAAAACATTTGTTTTTAATGTCTGATCTTTGTCCAATCAATCTGTTGGGTCGTGATTTAATGTTAAAATGGGGTATCGGAATCACTCCGATGCCAGAAGGCCTCAAAGTGGAGAGGAATGCAAATGGGTCGAATTTTGTCTCATTGGAGGTGAATTGTCCGCTCTATATCTATCAGTGGTGGGTAACGACCACTGCTTTGCAGGATGTAGAGAGCACAATATCACCCTGTTTGAATCCAGTATCTGACAGAATTGAATCTGAAAGCATGTATTGTGTGTCACATGTTCACGAAGGTCCGGACCAAGAATAGGAAGCTTCATTCTATCATGGTTTGAATGATAGTTTGTTTATTAATGACGTCTATTTTGATGGATGCAAATGTGCAGTTGCAGTAAAATTAACTCCATCACAAGAAATATTGGATCAAGTTGAAAATTCCAGTCCGCACATTCCGATAGCAAAAGCTAAATCTGATAATTGGCGGGATTTAAATCCTTTAATGCATGAATGTTTTTGGCAAAGGATTGGCAACCGTGTGCACGCGGGAAAAAATGTATTCTATTCACAAGCAGTTGATGCATATAGAATTAATTATGCGGCAAAAATTCATTTGCTACGTTCGGTGCAATTAGCATCTCCGACTGACGAAAAGTATGACGCACACCTGACTTTGACTGCGGTGACTTCTCCGACTGAGATTTCCTCCTTGTTGGCGCAAGTGCCGAGTTGTTTGTGGGCGAGGAACGACAGGCATGGGCTAATTCTGGTGCTGTTTTCCGGGATGGAGCCGGGTTTGGCCCTGACGCCTGAAGCTTTGTATGAATGTTGTCTGTCTATCTGTGTTGGCCCTGTGATGCGGTGGTGACTTGTCCAGGGTGTACCCCGCCTTCCGCCCGATTGTAGCTGGGATAGGCACCAGCACCCCCCGCGACCCCAAAGGGAATAAGCGGCAGAAAATGGATGGATGGATGGGAAGCCTTGTCTTCCTAAACGCTTGTTTGATTGTTATGTGAAATTGAGTGATGGGTTGGACCATGTGTCAAAGGGAGGGATGTGTCGAGCAGTACAGCAATTCTGGTTTACTAAGGGCTTTTACGCTTTCACAGAACATCTCTGTAAAAGTTGTTTGATTTGTGCTCAAAATAATCCAGGTAAACTTAGACCATTACCACAAGCAGCACACCCACCGCCAAGTAGGGCTTTTGAGCATGTCATGATGGATTTCATTGAACTTACACCCAGTGAAGGGAAAAAATATTGTCTAGTGATGTGTAAATGGTCCTTAGTGTGTGAATGTGAGTATGAATGTTGTCTGTGTATCTGTGTCGGCCCTGCGATGAGGTGGCGACTTGTCCAGGGTGTACCCCGCCTTCCGCCTGATTGTAGCTGAGATAGGCGCCAGCGCCCCCCGCGACCCAAAAAGGGAATAAGCGGTAGCAAATGGATGGGTGGATGGATGGTTGATATGTTTTCAGAATGGGTAGAAGCCTTCCAAGCGAAACATGCTTCTTCCGCTGCAGTGGCAAAAGCACTTTTAACTGAAATTGTGGCAAAGTGGGGCATTCCGAAGAAGTTATGGAGTGACAATGGTTCACATTTTGTAAATGAGGTGATACAGCAATTGTCTGATTATTTGCAAATTGATTTGAGAACTCATTGCAGCTACCATCACAATCCGGAGGTGCTGTTGAAAGAGAAAACGGAACAATTCAATTAAAACTTGCCAAATGTTGTGAAGAGACTAAGCTCAGCTGGCCTAAATGTTTGCGGATAGTTGTCATGTACATGCGTATGCGGGTGTGCACGCGTCATAACCTGTCACCTTTTGAGATTCTGTTTGCAGTCCCCCCTAATGTGGGGATAGGACCATCAGGACCGCCAATTGAGACGACCCTCTGTGAACACGGACTGGTAAGATATTGCATATCTTTAACAAAGTGTTTTGCTAATATTTGAAGGCAAGTCTCTTTGGCGCTTCCGGGGCGAGCGGATCATCCTCTACACACCATTGTGCCGGGCGACTTCGTGCTTATCAAGAACTTCAGACGGAAGAGCTGGAAACAATGAGGCTGGCTCGGCCCGTTCCAAGTTCTCCTCGTCACCCACACTGCAGTGAAAGTGGAAGAACGGCCGACGTGGGTCCACGCTTCGCAATGCAAGGCGATTTCGGGCCCTGTAGCGGTGGCCGCAGAGGAGTGAGGAGCTGTAAAATCGCTTTTGGCTCCTACGGCAGGATCCGCGGCTGCAGAGACGAGAGTTACACACACCTCCCTCGCATCACATCTTTAGAGAAACACTACTAGTTTGCAGACACAGGTGAAGGCGCTGAGGGCCAAAATCACCAGGACAAATGTGTAGCGGATTCACATAATGTCTCAAACTGCTATGTCTGTACATATATGCCTATAGCGGCGTCCAATCCACATGTCACACCTAAGCCTGTAATGGAGGGTTATAGATATTTTCCCAGGATGTGTTATACCTTTTTGCAGCAAATCTGAATGATACGGTTAAAGCGCATACGGGGACACCTTTGTCTTCGCTTGAAGATCCGAAGTTAGATTTTTATGATCTGTGGTCCGATAATGATACGAATGTGCTTTTTGGTCCAGTTTATATTAGGCCGGGTATGAAATGTGCGTGTTATGCGGTATCTTGGAGCCTTAGAGAGCCGCCAGTGCAGATGGGACAAATTCCACTGATGTATTGTTTAAATGTGACTAGTTCATGCACTACATATCACGGTAACACTAGTTTGAACATTTCACAGGCTGCGCAAGGAGGGGGCTGTTCTCCCTATTTTACAGATCAAACTGGCACGCGGCCTCAGGAGGATGTTCTGTGGCTTTGTGGCTTTAACGTTTATGTTAGATTGCCATAGAATTGGATGGGCCGTTGTGCTATGATAACAGCTGCTGACCACTCTTACATTGTGTCAGCTGTTCCGAGTCATAGGGGTAAGCGTGAGTATGCACCCCATGATGCGATTTGGGGTACAAATGTGCCTGCAGATCTTGAACTTTGGACAACAGGAGAAAAGGTGGCATTGTCATTGTTTCCACAGCTGGGCGTGGGGAAACTCATGCTTAGAATGGAGACCAGGGGGGTCACTAGACCTAATACTGTACTGGGGCACACCTGGGGCACAAATAATTCATGTGAGCGGGCAAAGCGCGCAAGCAAAACCATTTTTAGCACTTATTTATCATAAAAAATACATAAATAGT
The DNA here is from genome assembly GCF_033978795.1 of Nerophis ophidion. Lineage (NCBI taxonomy): Eukaryota > Metazoa > Chordata > Actinopteri > Syngnathiformes > Syngnathidae > Nerophis > Nerophis ophidion. The sequence goes on along the minus strand of NW_026906990.1, from coordinate 245,368 downwards.
GCTTTAAACTATGAAATCATATCAGATGATGTTGTATGGATCTTTGATGAACCACCTGAAATTAACTCATGCATTTGACCTACTTTTTTACTCCAGACTTCTAAACTGCTACTGGTAAAAGCAAAAATTTAACATCAAATTAAACATCAAATTTAACAAATTTAAACAAATTTAAACACATTTTAATGAATTTAAATTCTACAAAAGTAAAACAAAAAATAAAGCACCCCTACATCTCTGGGTTCTTTTATATTATTTAATTTCCATTTATGGCAATGGTGCTAATCCTATTTCGGATACACAAAACTACAACATATACACAAAACAATAAAGCCACAGAAGTAGAATAAATGAACAACTGTTGTGTGTCTGTTCAGGAAATCATTTTCTGAGAAGTAAACTGTAACGTCTCCTTTTCATTTTTGCAAAGTGGTCAATCACTCTGGACCAGGGGTCGGGAACATTTTTGTCTGAGAAAGCCATTAAAGCCAAATTGTTTAAAGTGTATTACCGTGAGAGCTGTATCATATGTTTTAACACTGAATACAACTAAATGCATGCATTTTTTAAGTAAGACCTACATTTTTAGGGTATAAGTCTTATATCATTTTTATTCTGAAGCTAACCAATATCAAATAAAATACTTCTTTGGCAACACTAAATGGGCCCTAGTGCGTGAATGTCGTCTGTCTATCTTTGTTGGCCTTGTGATGAGGTGGCAACTTGTCCAGGGTGTACACCGCTTTCTGCCCAAATGCAGCTGAGATAGGCTCCAGCAACCCCCGCGACCCCAAAAGGGACAAGCGGTAGAGAATAGATGAATGGACTTCTTACCATTGATGTGACTTATTGAACAGGTGCGGTTGAAAACGGATGGATGGATTAAAATGCATACGAATGTTTTATATGATAAACGTTATTTTTAACACCGATTACTGGCGGAATTATTCATTACTAATCGTGTTAAGTAATGTCAGCTCAGATGTATTTGAGAGCCAGATGCAGTCATCAAAAGAGCCACATCTGGCTCTAGCGCCATAGGTTCTCTACCCCTGCTCTGGACAGACATGGAAATATTACAGTAACTGTTATACAGTTGACCAGTGGTTCCCAACTGCTGGGTCCTGACATAAAAGTGGATTGTGTGTCATTTTCAGTGTGTCACAATCACATGTGTGCATGAAAAAAAAAAAGTTAAGGGAGAAAAAAATCAAATTGTGGCAACAAAACCAGATATTTTTAGCCATTTTTCTAGTGACTATTAGTGAGTATTTTAGCAAAAGGCAAACCGACTAACACGTTGGAGGAGGACTCAGGACAGACATGGAAATATATTTTTTTTAAATCTAAATGGGGCAACAAAACCCGATATTTTCAGCCATCTTTCTGGTAAAAAATACAGAAATGTTACTATTTTTTCTGGAAACAAAAGCAGATGCTTTAGCTGTAGCCATTTTTCTGGTGACAAAACAAGATTATTTTAGTCAAAGTCACACCGATTAACAAGACAAGTCTACTGTGCTATTTTTCTGTGATATAAACTTGAATGATTTAAAAATTTGGCTTATGACTTGATGATATGGAAACATGTTTTTCTTCCTGAAGATAAAGCATTTGAGAAGCACTCAACTCACACATGCTGACTCCAAATCATCATTGATGCAGAAGCAGAAGACAATAACCAACATTATGTTTCATGTTGATTGGAAATTCCCCCGACAGCTCGTACAGCAAATGAATATGTTTGTCTTGATACAAGGAATAACCTTAGCTAACTTAGCATCAACTTAAGACAATGATGTTGCCTAGCTAGCTAGGACTTCACTTACATCTCTCATTCCTGCTGCTTCTTCTCTGCTGCGGGCAAATAACTTTCTTAAATCCATCTAGGAGTTACAGTTTGAGTCAAATCAAAATCAAAATAATGTAATTAACAAATTGTTGTTGGCTAACGTTACCTACCTCACGCAGTGATTCGCATCCTCTCTCTCTCTCTCTCTCTCTCTCTCTCTCTCCCCTCCCAGGTCCTTGTCTAGTTTTATCAACCAGCCCTATTGACCATTATCCTATTTTTTAAAAATAAGTTATCCATCTATCATTATATATATTATATTGTTTTACAGCCCAGCCCTATCGGCCTTTTTCCTTTTTTTAATTTTTATTTTACATTATTTAGGTCTCTCATACACTTATATTCATACACTAAACATGTATTTAATATTCATACACTAAACATGTATTTAATATTCATACACTAAACATGTATTTGATATTCATACACTAAACATTTATTTAATATTAGTACATTAAGCATGTATTTAATATTTATACACTAAACATGATTTTAACATTTATACACTAAACATGTATTTAACATTCATACACTAAACATGTATTTAATATTAGTACACTAAACATGCATTTGATATTCATCCACTAAACATTTATTTAATATTAGTACATTAAGCATGTATTTAATATACATACACTAAATATGTATTTAATATTCATACACTAAACATGTATTTAATATTCATACACTAAACACATATTTAATATTAATACACTAAACATGTATTTAATATTCATACACTAAACATGTATTTGATATTCATACACTAAACATTTATTTAATATTAGTACATTAAGCATGTATTTAATATACATACACTAAATATGTATTTAATATTCATACACTAAACATGTATTTAATATTCATACACTAAACACATATTTAATATTAATACACTAAACATGTATTTGATATTCATACACTAAACATTTATTTAATATTAGTACATTAAGCATGTATTTAATATACATACACTAAATATGTATTTAATATTCTTACACTAAACATGTTGTGGAGAGGGGCGTGTCCTACGCGTCCCCTGCAGGCTAGGTGTTGCAGGGGCCGACCACGAAGCAGCAGACAGCAGACAGGTGAGCAGATACCTCAGCTGGAGCGAGTCATCTAATCACCTGTCCCCTTTATCAGCAGCCTTGGAGATCTTGAGTGGGGAGATGATGAGAGTGACGGAGGAAAAAGAACACACAGCGAGAGACAGTGGACATATTGGAGAGCAATGGACTGATGCAGGTGTATGTACTGCAAGTCATTAAAGAGTGTGATTCACTGAGGCCCAGTGTGGTCATTCCAGACAAGCAACGGGGGATCTGGGAAAGAGTCCTCCCACACATGTATTTAATATTTATGCACTTAACACGTTTTTAATATTCAAATATTAAACAGCTGTTTAATTAATACTTATACACTAAACATGTAAAGGAGGAATTGGAAGTCTGGGACACTAAATAAGGCACACTTGGAAGTAATGAATTTATTTGTGTGTGCAGTTGCAGCAGAAGTCCACAGGAGGGCGCACGATCCCTCTTAATAAGTCTGGTCTCTCTCTCTCTCTCTCTCTCTCTCTCTCTCACTCTCTGCCTCTCTCTCTCTCTCTCTCTCTCTCTCTCTCTCACTCTCTGCCTCTCTCTCTCTCTCTCTCTGTCCCTCTCCCCCTCCCTTCCCCCCACATATTGGCCATTTTCCTATTTTTTTACATCAGTTATATGTCTATCATTATATATATTATATTATTTTACAGCCCAGCCCTATGGGTTTTTTTCAAATTACTGTTTTTTTAATTGATTTCGATTTGATGTCTTTTGCAATATATATTGACATCGTTTTATCGCCCAGCTCTATCGGCTTGTTTCCATTTTCTTCAGTTGTTTTGTCTCTATGTGTCATGTTATATATTGGTTTAGTTTAACGGCCCAGCCCTTTAGGGATTTTTTTTCAAAAATATATTTTTTTCAATTGATCTTTTTCGATAATTATTGATATCGTTTCATCGCTCAGCCCTATTGGCCTTTTTCTTTTTTTTATTCAATGTTTTTGTAATTATATATTTATTTTACATAAGTTAGGTTTCTCATACACTTATATTCATGCACTAAACATGTTTTTACTATTTATACACTGAACAGGTATTTAATATTTATACACTAAACAAGTTTTTAATATTCATATATCAAACATTTGTTTAATGAATATTTATACACTTAACATCTAAATGACAAATTCGAAGTCTTGGACACTAAATAATGCACACTTGGAAATAATGAATTTGTTTGTGTGTGCAGTTTTGGCAGAAGTCCACAGGAGGGCGTACGTTCCCTATTCAAAAGTCTGGTGCCCCCCTCCCCCCACATAAGTTATGTGTCTAGTTTTATCAGCCAGTCCTATTGGCCATTTTCCTACTTTTTTGACATCAGTCATGTGTCTATCATTATATATATTATATTGTTTTACAGCCCAGCCCTATGTTTTTTTTTCAAATGACTGTTTTTTTAATTGGTTTCGATTTGATGTATTTTGCAATATTTATTGACATCGTTTAATCGCCCAACCGTATCGACTTTTTTCCATTTTTTTCTATTTTTTCTATCTATGTGTCATGCTATTAAATTGATATATCGGTGTCAGCCCCCGTCCTTGGTCCGCTTCCGATGGTGCGGAGGCTTGGAGGCGTGTGTGGACTAATGGAGGGGGTGTTTCCACCAGGCGTGTATGGAGGCCTATTTCATTCAGGGGAGGAGCCAGAAATGATGACGTAAGAAGCCCCGTGACCGCTTCGGGAAGCAGTACAGATTTGCCGGGAAATTCGACAAGTGATAAACCGCCCAAGCTCCATCGAAAATGTTGTCTTTTGAGTCTTGTGGTCAGTTGGGAATATGGAGAGAGAATAAAAACAGTTTTTTAAATGCCACTAGAATCAAAGAAGGATGACAAACTGAATCAAAACAACAAACTTGATGTCCATTTCATAAACATTAGATTACTGATTGTTGTTGGTAACGTCAACAAAACTTTGATAGCACAAAGGCTTGCGCGTTGGCCTTTTATTCTACAAGACGTGAGTTCCATTCTTGGCAACGTCAGTTCCCAATTGTGTTTATCAATGGAAAACAATACACTTATTAAAGTAAAGCTTTCCGTATTAATTATTTTCAAGCAGCTACCAGAAATCCATAGCTGAATAATAGAGAGGTTTTGTGAAAAAATAATAATACAAAAGAATCACCTAAAAGCAAAAATAGAAATGAACTAAATCTCCTCTGTTCTGTACATCATTGTCCAAGTGACATTATATTGTCATCTTCCTCTTTATGCCATTTCCTCAAGGTGACAGAAAAACATGATACAACCTGCCTATCATGTGATTCTACCATGTTGGCAAAATACAAACACACAATATATTGACATATATAACACATAAAACATGGAATTAGAAGTGAACAGTACCCATCCCTACCAGCAAGTGTTGTTGTACTGGAAACTAATTTACAAACACAACTTCATCACACACAATACTCCACTATGGAATTGTTCTTATATTAAAATGAGAAACAAATCCATCTTTGTACAGCAATGGTTTGAAAAAGGCATTTGGTCACGGATGCACTTATTGACTGATAAAAATATTTTAATATTTCAAGATTTCATTAAGCACAACCTGCAAATAAAAAATATTACACAATTTAAAAAGGCTTTCATTCCAAATATTCTAGTTACTGCGTCTGTCACGGCTCGGACACACACAAGTGCGCAATCTGTCGGGAGCCGCGCTGCGCGCGTCATCCGGCGCGCCTCTGACCGCGCGCATGTCACTCAAACCGCGGCAGGCAGCTGCGCTCCATCTGTAATCAACGCAGCCGGCACTAATGAAAGAGAGGAGTACAAGAACCCCCGCCACCAGTGATCCTCTGCCAGAACGTAGCAACTGTACCGTAAGCTCGTCTCCAGCATCCTAGTTGAATTTTTGATCCTGATCTCTGTGCCTTTTTCCCATGCGTTAATTGTCGTGTCTTTCCTCACCCCGCAGCTCCTTGTGTGCGTTCCCGAACCACGCTGTGTGTCGTGTGCCTTTTTGGATTCCCCTTGTCTTCCTCTGGCTTCCTGGTTTTCGTTCCCTTGCTCGCCCCCGGACAAACGACGACTCTCTCCTGCCTCTCGACCACGCTTCCGCCTTGGACTTCCCTACCTGCCTTGCCCGCGCCTGACCGCTCAGCTCCTCTCAACACGCACCTCCAACACTTGCGGTAAATAACACCTCCCGTTAAATTCCACACATAGTCTTGCACCCATTTCATCTTTGTTACATACACATCAGATTTGACATACACATATATATATATATATATATATATATATCTCCTTGTTAAAATAAAGACGCCCCAGGCTATAAGCTTTTCCCAGTCTCTGTGCCGTCTCCTTCTCCCTGAAACCTTCACAGCGTCTCTTTTAATTATTTTCTATTTCTTCTTCTTCTTATTTTCTCTGGAACAAAAAAATACTTAAAAGTTTCCATTCTTTCTGAGGCAAAAGAGTTAATCTAAGAAAAAAAAAAGATGGAAGTGAAGTGACCACTTAAAATAATATTTAGGATGGTTTTTTTTGCAATTGAAGACAACAATTGTTGGTTCTGTGATAGGGAAACACAATAAACAGTTTATTTTAAGAATGTATGCAAAGTAAATATCTGTGGGATGATGTACAATATTGGCTTTGGCTTGACACTCCAAACTTTGACTGATATTGATGTTGTTTTGGGGATGTTGAAAAAGAGAAAAAAAAACATTAAAAACATTTTTTAAAACACAATACTGGATTTATTTGATATATCCACATATGTAAGTTTGTGAAAACAAAACCATCCTTTCACAAAATAAAAATCAGCTATTTTCTCTCTCTTGTATATTGCATAAAGGTCCGGGGACATACATATAAAACAATCACAACACAACCATCATAATACAGAGTAATAACGATAATGAATAAAATAGATTATAGAGACCCAACAAATGATTCATAAAGTCACACATTTTAAAATTGTATAAAAGACAACTGTTCAAATGATGTATAAAGTAAATAATAATATGCTTCCTGAAGTGGTCCAGAAGATGTTTCAGATGTGAACCAGTACATATGTATATCATATAAAGGTGATAATCTATGGGATTATTAACAATTAGAAATACAAATATGTAATATTTTCAAATTTCAAACTATGTAATTTATAAATGTAGACGCATATTAAACAGATTGTTACACATGTTATATGTGCTGATGTTGTTAGAAAGTCAAAATGAAAGTCTGGACAGTTTATTTCAAATCCTGCAGTTTCATTTGCTGCTGCTGTTCTCACCAGCACACTTGTGTTTCTTACACTGGTACTTAGAAGACAATCTTTCACCACACACACTGCAACTCAACACTTTCTCTCCTGGGTGTCTTCTCATGTGTGCTGCAAGGCTTGATCGGTCACAAAAGCTTCTGTTGCAGATTGAACAAGAATGTGATTTTTCACCACTGTGTGTTCTCATGTGTAGTTTCAAACTGTTACTTTGTACAAAACCTTTACTATAGATTGAACAAGGAAAATGTGATTTTTCACCAGTGTGTGTTCTCATGTGTCTTTTCAAATGTTGACTTTGTGTAAAACCTTTACCACAGATTGAACAGGAAAAAGGTTTTTCACCAGTGTGTGTTCTCATGTGTCTTTTCAAATTGTTACTGTCTGCCAAACCTTTACCACAGATTGAACAAACAAAGGGTTTTTCACCAGTGTGTGTTCTCATGTGTTTTTTCAAATTGCGACTTTCTACAAAACCTTCACTACAGATTGTACAGGAAAAAGTTTTTTCACCAGTGTGTTCTCATGTGTACTTTCAAATTCTGACTTTGTGTAAAACCTTTACTACAGAGTGAACAAAAAAAAGGTTTTTCTCCAGTGTGTGTTCTCATGTGTCTTTTCAGAACACTATAGTATGTAAAGGTTTTGTGACAGTGAGAACATGTAAAGGGAGTGTTGTCAGTGTGACATGTCTTATCTTTAGAGTCTTCATCATCAGTGTCAGGAGAGTGTGACGTTGTGTCCTCACTATCTGATAGTGGAGCTAAGAGCTTGTCTGCTTGTGATCCTCCACAGTGGTCTCCATCAGCTTCTGTTGTCATGTGTTGTGTTGAGCTGCTGCTTGGAGGCTCCCCCCCACCCCTCTCCTCACTTTCACCTTTCACCTCATCATCTTCACTCTTCACAGGGACACCAGTCACTGGGAACTCCTCCAACCATTTAGGCTGACTGATGCCCTCTTCCTCTTTAATGTGCGGCGGCTCATGGTCTTCCTCTTCCTCTTTAAAGTAGGGGGTCAGTTGGTCCACCTCTTCCTCTTTAATGTGAGGGGTCAGCAGGTTCTCTTGCTCCTTATAGTGAGGGGTCAGTTGATCATCCTCTTCCTTTTTGATGTGTAAGATCAGTGGGTCCTCCGCTTGCCCTTTAATGTGAAGGGTCAGTTTAACATTATGGGTCTGTGGCTTCTCGTCTTCCTCTTTAATGTGGGGGGGCTGTGGTACCTCTTCTTCCTCGTGTATGTGGGGGGACTGTGGTTCCACCTCCTGCTCACCAGGAAGATGTTCATCGAGGTCTGCGGGACAGGAGAAAACAAATATTCTTTAGAAAAGTCCAGCTTTGCTCAGTCACATGAGACATTGTCCTGCACCAACATATAATCTCACAATCTCATCAGTTTCCCCTCACAGCAGTCAGGGTACTTCCAGCTGACACATGAAGAAGACCTTCAGGGGAATGTCTTCCCAGGCCAACGTCCAATCCACCTTATTCATATAAAAATCTAAAAGTCATTCCTGCAATCCTTAATGGTAGACGCCATACGTGAAAGTGTGCTGTTCTCCCTCTGAATAAGTCATACACACACAGGAAATAATGTACCACATGCCAGCCTCCACGCAGTAGTACTAGTGATGAGCTCCCTCCGCTGGTGGACAATAGTTACAGTCATTTTCCTATTCATCTTTAGAGACATGTCTGTCATAAAAGAAGCATGAGCACAGTCAACATGTTGGCCAAGAAGGATGACATCTGTTTTGCTTTCATTTAGATTGTGTCACCACAGTTAAACTGGGAAGAAGTAATCAGATTACTGACTATACCTTCAAAAGATAACTTGTTTACCTTATTAATAATAGTAATAATGGATTATATTCATTTAGTGCGTTTCTAGACACTAAAATTGCGTTAGAGTGAGAACTGAGAAGGCATCATTCATGCAGTCCACACATTCAATCAAACTCAGTATCAGACAGACCGTATTTCCTTGAATTGCCGCCGGGTATATAGTATGCGCCTGCCTAGAATTAAAGCCGGGTCAAACTCGTTTTGCCAAATAGTTAACATATGCCAAGAATTTCCGCCGGGTCAAACTCGTCACGTCACGAGTGACACTTCACCTGTAATCATTTTCAAAATGGAAGAGACTGATTTCAATAATTTGACATTGCATAAAGGTAAGAAGATTAAGAGCTATTCAGTAGGATATAAGGTCCAAGCTATTGAATATGCTAAAAAAAACAGTAAGCAGCTATGTTTTATTGATATACCATAGCTGTGTGTCAAATATGAGTCATTGTGCTAGAGGGCGCTTGTGATCCTTCTTGTGACTACTCAGCTACAGAAGAAGTGACAACAAGCAGCATGAGTGAGGAGCGTGTGTTTATTTTTTCGTCTCGCTTGCACTTTTAACATGGAGGATTACATATCTAAAATAAAACAATTTTCTAAACCGGACTTTCAATCAAAGAAGGAGGTAATAAAGGAAGATCTCCATCGAGACAGAGAGACTTTTAAAACTGAAGAAAGATAAGGAAGACTTCTTTAAACAAGTTATCGATGCTTTTGATCAGATGGAACTGTGCATGGACTTCATTTATAAGTAAAGGTAAGACCATAATAAAACATTTTTATTAAATGTGCTTTTCATGATGGTATCCTTACATCACACTCAAATTTGTAAGCGCAGGACTAAATTTACCGCATGCCTTTGGTAAGTGCCAGAGTAAGAAGAGGTTTTAAAATAATTAGCGCATGCTTGCCTTTACCGCATGCCTTTAGTAAATGCCGGAGTGAGAAGAGGTTTTAAATTAATTAGCGCCCTGGCGGCAATTCAAGGAAATACGGTACTTTGTTAATCCCCAAGGGGAAGTTAAAATTTTCAGCAATATGGTAAGCTACATTTAATAATAATAATAATAATAATAATAATAATAATAGTAAAAATAATAATAAGTAGATGACGAAATTGTTCAAGGTATTGTGTGTGAATGCTCCAATGCTAAAATTGAACTGAAATGCTGACAGAATGTAGTGTGAATGTAAGAATAGTTTGAATGTTAAAATGGTTTATATCAGGGGTCTCAAACATGCGGCCCGTGAGACGTTATTATGCGGCCCGCACTTTGATATGACAATTTAATGTTGGTGCGGCCCGCGAGTTTAATATGAACGGCGCTTGACAGCGTCATACTTGCCAACGTCCCCAATTTTCCCGGAGACCCCTGAATTTCAGGGCACCAATTCTCTCAAAGCCCCTGTAGATTTGTACCGGATCAAAAATATTCATGGAGTGCCATAAGGGTGCTGCCTTTAGCGCCCCCTACAGCATGAACAGATAGCGTGCAAGCCTAGTTGTATGTTGCATCTGGCCATGAAATATGTACGTGTGTTATTGCAAAATATATTTGATCAACAGCTACACATGTCACACTAAGGGTGGCCGTAAGAAAAACTTCAAACACTGTTACAAATATGTGCCAGACTGTGAACCCACACCAACCAAGAATGACAAACACATTTCGGGAGAACATCTGCATCGTAACACAACATAAACACAACAGAACAATTAAAGGGGAACATTATCACAATTTCAAAAGGGTTAAAACCAATAAAAATCAGTTCCCAGTGGCTTATTTTATTTTTTGAAGTTTTTTTCAAAATGTTACCCATCCGGGAATATCCCTAAAAAAAGATTTAAAGTGCCTTATTTTCGCTATCTTCGAAGCCACTGTCCATTTTCCTGTGACGTCATACAGTGCTGCCAATACAAACAAACAATGCCGAATACCACAGCAAGATATAGCGACATTAGCTCGGATTCAGACACGGATTTCAGCGGTTTAAGCGATTCCACGGATTACGCATGTTTTGAAACGGATGGTTGGAGTATGGAGGCAGATAGCGAAAACTAAATTGAATAAGAAACTGAAGCTATTGAGCGAATAACTATTGACGCTATTCGGCCATGTTTGCCTTAGCACCGCCGGTAAAATGTGCAGACCAATGATCGGAAGTTTCGCATCTTGTGACACTGGATCAACTTAAATCCGTCGATTGATAAGTGTTTGTTTGGCATTAAATGTGGGTGGAGGGAAACGCTGGATGTAAATATAGTTTCAAATGTACATACAGCTAGCCTAAATAGCATGTTAGCATCGATTAGCTGGCAGTCACGATGCGACCAAATAAGTCTGATTAGCACATAAGTCAACAACATCAACAAAACTCACCTTTGTGATTTCGTTGACTTCATCGTTGCAAATGCATCTGCAGGTTATCCATACATCTCTGTGCCATGTCTGCCTTAGCATCGCCGGTGAAATGTGCAGACACTCCGGCACATTCAATGGGGGTCTGGCGGCCGATTTATTGCCACTTTCGCATCTTTGGGCCAGTGGTGCAACTTGAATCCTTCCCTGTTAGTGTTGTTACACCCTCCGACAACACACCGACGAGGCATGATGTCTCCAAGGTTCCAGAAAGTAGTCGAAAAAACGGAAAATAACAGAGCGGAGACGCTGTGTTTGAGAAAATGAAAATGGCGGCTTTATTACCTAGGTGACGTCACATTCTGACGTCATCGCTCCTGAAGCGATAAACTGAAAGGCGTTTAACTCGCAAAAAATTTACCCATTTATAGTTCGGAAATCGGTTAAAAAAATATACAGTCTTTTTTCTGCAACATCAAAGTATATATTGACGCTTACATGGGTCTGCTGATAAGGTTCCCCTTTGAAAAGGAAACATTTGAGGCCTGTCGATGATGTGCTTTTTTCCCATCCACGCATCTATCCATTTTTCTACCGCTTTTCCCTTTTTTTTTCCCTTTTGGACTTACAGGTGGGCAGAAGAGGGGGTACACACTGGAAATTTCCATTCAACCTTTACATTATTTATTTAAATCGTATCCTAATTAAAAATGTATCTTCCAGTTTGTGGCTATTGTAAGGCATATTTCCAGAGGATATGCATTTTTACAGGATGTTTTAGAGATAGCGATTAAAAAATGACTTCTGGGTATATAATATTGATCAACTAATTCTTATCTAGGGGGCTTAGTGAGCGGAATAGAGGTGATCCCATTGACTCCATTGATAAATCTAGGATAGTTAAGATTTTGCTGACGTTTCTTTAGAACTTAGCATTCATAATAAATAAAAAACAAAACATGTTAATGTCTAACATAAGGTTTGTGAACAATAGGCACAGCTAAAAGAAAAAAAACAGATCCCCTTTGATATGTTTTCTACATCCTGTGAACGGGTTGATGCTGTGGTGAAAGTGAGAAAATAAATGCATGTCGGGAAAATGAAAATTTCAGCAAAAATGGTTTTGAAACGTTTTAAAACCTGGTTAAAGACACACATGCCAGAAAGGCATGTGTATGTTGTAAAATGATGGTAGAATTAGCTTTATTATTTGGGTCATGCCCCCGGCCCGGCTCTGACTTGTTCCACCACTGACAGTTTGTAGTACAAATGGACTGGGATGTGTAACTCATCTTTAGTAGTTACATTCCACAGAACACAGACAACCACGTGGTTGCAAGACCACGTTGCAAGTAGCAGACGGAATGCATCATCCTCACAAGACAACACAACTTCTTATACACAATATATTAAGCAAAGTGTTATTCATCAAATATAAAGTTAGTAAAGATGTGCGAGTAAAAAGTAAACAAACCTGTTCTGTGTAACACAACTTGATGATGTTTCTTATAATAAACATCCAGTAGTTGATGTTGTCGCTCCTTCTCCTCTTTTGTTGGACAAAGTTCCTCCTCATACTTTGCTATCCTTCTTTCGCACATTTTCACACAATCACAACACTTTACTCTCACACTCGATCTCTACTTAGCGACGTGTTGATAAATTCTGTGTCTTCTGTTAGCAGCTAACAAGCTAAGCTAACTAGCAAGCAAAGATAGCACGAGAAGCGGCACAGTGCTTCTAGCGCATCGAGACCACTTTATCCTTAAATAAAGAATCAAATATGTATTTTATACGACGTAAATATTTCAAACTGGAGAACAAATAATAAGACTGACTTATTAGTCCTGCTCGATTCTTTCTGCGTCGATGTGCTTTCACGACAGTTGGCACACTTCCGCTGTCTTCCGTTCACGCCGGAAGCTGGGAATGACGTCACAGCCGAGTGGACGAAGAGGTAAAATATTGCCTGCTGTCACTGTTACCATGCTTTTCTTTCCTGTAATATTTATTTGAATAACAGAGTGATATAGAATAGTGTCTTGTTTCTAAAAAATAAATCCAAAGTATATCAAACAAAGCTTTAATGTTGGGGTTCAGTGGCGCCCCCGTGCGACATTCATTGCAATGACAAGAGTGAAAGTGCTAGAAATTGTAGCGATATTACTACTGCCTGAATTATTTAAATTTACCCTTCCACGTGTTTTTATTGTTGTTACCTACACCTCATTCCTACTTGCTCATTTCATCCAAAATACTCTCATTTATTTCTTCTCATTATTATTTACGCTTTTCTCTTTTCAACAACATCAATCAGTGAATAGTTTGCATCTTCATTTGTTGCTCAAGCTTTTAACGAGTCAAACTTGTTCAAGTTGTCTCACTTTAACAGCAACATACATCAAACTTTTTACTTTAGCATTTCCGGAATCGTTGGTTTCACTTTTAAATAAGAAAATAACAATAATTAATCCAGGAAACAATGAGTAGTATCAGTTATGAGATGAGATGTAGATCAGAATAATTTAATGTACACAAAAATCACTCTATTGGTGGGAATTATTCCGAAATAATGGATATAATTGACCCCAAAGGGACAAGCGGTAGAAAATATTAAAATAAAATAAGAGTACACAGATCCTGTTACAATAAAAGAAAGGAAAAATGGAAAGAGAGGGAAAAAAAGTTCTCAAACTGATAACATGAAAGATGAACTCTTAAGTCTAAAAAGTGACTGTAGCGGCGAATAGCTGTCTCGTCAGCTGATGCGCGTGCTCGTAACCTCAGCGACCTGGCAACCAACCAAACCCCATTAAAAAAATTGAAAAATAAAATAAAATAATATTTTATGGTAAAGTACATCCGCACCCCCTATTCACCTTGGTAACCCCAGGTAAATAATAGACCGGCATTAGTTCAGCCAGTCTGTTTATATGATCACCCCATCTATTCACGTTCACGCGCAGAAAGAGCGCCGCGCGCTCCCGTCTCACCTGCTGGTGCACGAGCCCGATAATTAGACAGCTGCGTCTAATCAAGGAGAGCATAAGTCAGAAGACGCCACCGCAGCACAGAATGGGAGAAGGTTTGCTATCCTTGACGACAACCCACAGTTGTGACAAAAGCAAAAGCTGAACGGACAGCCGGTAAGATTACGCTTTATTACCCAAAAATGTGTAAAACTATTGACAAAATACTTGTTGACTTTATTTGGAAAAACAAAATTCATGATATTAATAAATCTGTTATAATGAACAATTACAATCAGGGTGGTCTAAACTTTCTTGACTTCACTACACTAAACAACACCTTTAAAATTAATTGGATAAGACACTACTTGAAAGACCCTACCTCAATTTGGAACTTTATTTCTCATCATGTATTCTCTAACCTTGGAGGCCTAACATTTTTGCTATTGTGTAATTCTAACATTGACAGGATTCCTGTTGCACTCTCAAACTTCCACAAACAAGCCCTTCTAGCATGCTCTCTTTTATACAAGCACCACTTCTCACCTACCAAATATTTCATCTGGAACAATAAAGACATATGTTACAAAAGGAAATCTCTTTTCCTCAACAATTGGTTTAACAATAACATTATTTTAGTGAGTCAGCTTTTCAATAAGGAAGGTCAACTTTTTAATTACCAAGAATTTCTCAAACAATTTAAGATACCTGTGACTCCCAAACAATTTGCTATTGTATTTGATGCCATTCCAACACCTGTTATTATGTTGTACATTCCAACATCTGTTATTATGTTGTACATTCCAACACCTGTTATTATGTTGTACATTCCAACATCTGTTATTATGTTGTACATTCCAACACCTGTTATTATGTTGTACATTCCAACACCTGTTATTATGTTGTACATTCCAACACCTGTTATTATGTTGTACATTCCAACACCTGTTATTATGTTGTACATTCCAACACCTGTTATTATGTTGTACATTCCAACACCTGTTATTATGTTGTACATTCCAACACCTGTTATTATGTTGTACATTCCAACATCTGTTATTATGTTGTACATTCCAACATCTGTTATTATGTTGTACATTCCAACATCTGTTATTATGTTGTACATTCCAACACCTGTTATTATGTTGTACATTCCAACACCTGTTATTATGTTGTACATTCCAACACGTGTTATTATGTTGTACATTCCAACAGGTGTCATTATGTTGTACATTCCAACACCTGTTATTATGTTGTACATTCCAACACGTGTTATTATGTTGTACATTCTAACAGGTGTTATTATGTTGTACATTCCAACAGGTGTCATTATGTTGAACATTCCAACAGGTGTCATTATGTTGAACATTCCAACAGGTGTTATTATGTTGTACATTCCAACACCTGTTATTATGTTGTACATTCCAACAGGTGTTATTATGTTGTACATTCCAACAGGTGTAATTATGTTGTACATTCCAACACCTGTTATTATGTTGTACATTCCAACAGGTGTTATTATGTTGTACATTCCAACAGGTGTTATTATGTTGTACATTCCAACAGGTGTTATTATGTTGTACATTCCAACACCTTTTATTATGTTGTATATTCCAACACCTGTTATTATGTTGTACATTCCAACACCTGTTATTATGTTGTACATTCCAACACCTGTTATTATGTTGTACATTCCAACACCTGTTATTATGTTGTACATTCCAACACCTGTTATTATGTTGTACATTCCAACAGTTGTTATTATGTTGTACATCCCAACAGGTGTTATTATGTTGTACATTCCAACACCTGTTATTATGTTGTACATTCCAACACCTGTTATTATGTTGTACATTCCAACACCTTTTATTATGTTGTACATTCCAACACCTTTTATTATGTTGTACATTCCAACATCTGTTATTATGTTGTACATTCCAACACCTGTTATTATGTTGTACATTCCAACACCTGTTATTATGTTGTACATTCCAACACCTGTTATTATGTTGTACATTCCAACACCTGTTATTATGTTGTACATTCCAACACCTGTTATTATGTTGTACATTCCAACACCTGTTATTATGTTGTACATTCCAACACCTGTTATTATGTTGTACATTCCAACATCTGTTATTATGTTGTACATTCCAACATCTGTTATTATGTTGTACATTCCAACACCTTTTATTATGTTGTACATTCCAACATCTGTTATTATGTTGTACATTCCAACACCTGTTATTATGTTGTACATTCCAACATCTGTTATTATGTTGTACATTCCAACACCTGTTATTATGTTGTACATTCCAACACCTGTTATTATGTTGTACATTCCAACACCTGTTATTATGTTGTACATTCCAACACGTGTTATTATGTTGTACATTCCAACAGGTGTCATTATGTTGTACATTCCAACACCTGTTATTATGTTGTACATTCCAACACGTGTTATTATGTTGTACATTCTAACAGGTGTTATTATGTTGTACATTCCAACAGGTGTCATTATGTTGAACATTCCAACAGGTGTTATTATGTTGTACATTCCAACAGGTGTTATTATGTTGTACATTCCAACACCTGTTATTATGTTGTACATTCCAACACCTGTTATTATGTTGTACATTCCAACAGGTGTTATTATGTTGTACATTCCAACACCTGTTATTATGTTGTACATTCCAACACCTGTTATTATGTTGTACATTCCAACACCTGTTATTATTTTGTACATTCCAACAGGTGTTATTATGTTGTACATTCCAACAGGTGTTATTATGTTGTACATTCCAACAGGTATTATTATGTTGTACATTCCAACAGGTGTTATTATGTTGTACATTCCAACACATTTTATTATGTTGTACATTCCAACAGGTGTTATTATGTTGTACATTCCAACACCTTTTATTATGTTGTACATTCCAACACCTGTCATTATGTTGTACATTTCAACAGGTGTTATTATGTTGTACATTCCAACACCTGTTATTATGTTGTACATTTCAACAGGTGTTATTATGTTGTACATTCCAACACCTGTTATTATGTTGTACATTCCAACAGGTGTTATTATGTTGTACATTCCAACAGGTGTTATTATGTTGTACATTCCAACAGGTGTCATTATGTTGTACATTCCAACACCTGTTATTATGTTGTACATTCCAACACCTGTTATTATGTTGTACATTCTAACAGGTGTTATTATGTTGTACATTCCAACAGGTGTCATTATGTTGAACATTCCAACAGGTGTTATTATGTTGTACATTCCAACAGGTGTTATTATGTTGTACATTCCAACACCTGTTATTATGTTGTACATTCCAACAGGTGTTATTATGTTGTACATTCCAACAGGTGTAATTATGTTGTACATTCCAACACCTGTTATTATGTTGTACATTCCAACATGTGTTATTATGTTGTACATTCCAACAGGTGTTATTATGTTGTACATTCCAACAGGTGTTATTATGTTGTAAATTCCAACACCTTTTATTATGTTGTACATTCCAACAGGTGTTATTATGTTGTACATTCCAACAGGTGTCATTATGTTGTACATTTCAACAGGTGTTATTATGTTGTACATTCCAACACCTGTTATTATGTTGTACATTTCAACAGGTGTTATTATGTTGTACATTCCAACAGGTGTCATTATGTTGTACATTCCAACATCTGTTATTATGTTGTACATTCCAACACCTGTTATTATGTTGTACATTCCAACACGTGTTATTATGTTGTACATTCCAACAGGTGTCATTATGTTGTACATTCCAACACCTGTTATTATGTTGTACATTCCAACACCTGTTATTATGTTGTACATTCTAACAGGTGTTATTATGTTGTACATTCCAACAGGTGTCATTATGTTGAACATTCCAACAGGTGTTATTATGTTGTACATTCCAACAGTTGTTATTATGTTGTACATTCCAACACCTGTTATTATGTTGTACATTCCAACACCTGTTATTATGTTGTACATTCCAACACCTGTTATTATGTTGTACATTCCAACAGTTGTTATTATGTTGTACATTCCAACAGGTGTTATTATGTTGTACATTCCAACAGGTGTTATTATGTTGTACATTCCAACAGGTGTTATTATGTTGTACATTCCAACACCTGCTATTATGTTGTACATTCCAACAGGTATTATTATGTTGTACATTCCAACAGGTGTTATTATGTTGTACATTCCAACACCTTTTATTATGTTGTACATTCCAACAGGTGTTATTATGTTGTACATTCCAACACCTTTTATTATGTTGTACATTCCAACACCTGTCATTATGTCGTACATTTCAACAGGTGTTATTATGTTGTACATTCCAACACCTGTTATTATGTTGTACATTTCAACAGGTTTTATTATGTTGTACATTCCAGCACCTGTTATTATGTTGTACATTCCAACAGGTGTTATTATGTTGTACATTCCAACAGGTGTTATTATGTTGTACATTCCAACAGGTGTTATTATGTTGTACATTCCAACAGGTGTTATTATGTTGTACATTCCAACAGGTGTTATTATGTTGTACATTCCAACAGGTGTTATTATGTTGTACATTCCAACAGGTGTTATTATGTTGTACATTCCAACAGGTGTCATTATGTTGTACATTCCAACACCTGTTATTATGTTGTACATTCTAACAGGTGTTATTATGTTGTACATTCCAACAGGTGTCATTATGTTGAACATTCCAACAGGTGTTATTATGTTGTACATTCCAACAGGTGTTATTATGTTGTACATTCCAACACCTGTTATTATGTTGTACATTCCAACAGGTGTTATTATGTTGTACATTCCAACAGGTGTTATTATGTTGTACATTCCAACAGGTGTTATTATGTTGTACATTCCAACACCTTTTATTATGTTGTACATTCCAACACCTTTTATTATGTTGTACATTCCTACACCTGTCATTATGTTGTACATTTCAACAGGTGTTATTATGTTGTACATTCCAACACCTGTTATTATGTTGTACATTCCAACACCTGTTATTATGTTGTACATTCCAACACCTGTTATTATGTTGTACATTCCAACAGGTGTTATTATGTTGTACATTCCAACAGGTGTTATTATGTTGTACATTCCAACACCTTTTATTATGTTGTACATTCCAACAGGTGTTATTATGTTGTACATTCCAACACCTTTTATTATGTTGTACATTCCAACAGGTGTCATTATGTTGTACATTTCAACAGGTGTTATTATGTTGTACATTCCAACAGGTGTTATTATGTTGTACATTCCAACAGGTGTCATTATGTTGTACATTCCAACACCTGTTATTATGTTGTACATTCCAACACGTGTTATTATGTTGTACATTCTAACAGGTGTTATTATGTTGTACATTCCAACAGGTGTCATTATGTTGAACATTCCAACAGGTGTTATTATGTTGTACATTCCAACAGGTGTTATTATGTTGTACATTCCAACACCTGTTATTATGTTGTACATTCCAACAGGTGTTATTATGTTGTACATTCCAAAAGGTGTAATTATGTTGTACATTCCAAAAGGTGTAATTATGTTGTACATTCCAACACCTGTTATTATGTTGTACATTCCAACAGGTGTTATTATGTTGTACATTCCAACAGGTGTTATTATGTTGTACATTCCAACACCTGTTATTATGTTGTACATTCCAACACCTGTTATTATGTTGTACATTCCAACACCTGTTATTATGTTGTACATTCCAACACCTGTTATTATGTTGTACATTCCAACACCTGTTATTATGTTGTACATTCCAACAGTTGTTATTATGTTGTACATCCCAACAGGTGTTATTATGTTGTACATTCCAACAGGTGTTATTATGTTGTACATCCCAACAGGTGTTATTATGTTGTACATTCCAACAGGTGTTATTATGTTGTACATTCCAACAGGTGTTATTATGTTGTACATTCCAACATCTGTTATTATGTTGTACATTCCAACACCTGTTATTATGTTGTACATTCCAACACCTTTTATTATGTTGTACATTCCAACAGTTGTTATTATGTTGTACATCCCAACAGGTGTTATTATGTTGTACATCCCAACAGGTGTTATTATGTTGTACATTCCAACAGGTGTTATTATGTTGTACATTCCAACAGGTGTTATTATGTTGTACATTCCAACACCTGTTATTATGTTGTACATTCCAACACCTGTTATTATGTTGTACATTCCAACACCTTTTATTATGTTGTACATTCCAACAGGTGTTATTATGTTGTACATTCCAACACCTGTTATTATGTTGTACATTCCAACACCTGTTATTATGTTGTACATTCCAACACCTGTTATTATGTTGTACATTCCAACACCTGTTATTATGTTGTACATTCCAACACGTGTTATTATGTTGTACATTCCAACAGGTGTCATTATGTTGTACATTCCAACACCTGTTATTATGTTGTACATTCCAACACGTGTTATTATGTTGTACATTCTAACAGGTGTTATTATGTTGTACATTCCAACAGGTGTCATTATGTTGAACATTCCAACAGGTGTTATTATGTTGTACATTCCCACAGGTGTTATTATGTTGTACATTCCAACACCTGTTATTATGTTGTACATTCCAACACCTGTTATTATGTTGTACATTCCAACACCTGTTATTATGTTGTACATTCCAACACCGGTTATTATGTTGTACATTCCAACAGGTGTTATTATGTTGTACATTCCAACAGGTGTTATTATGTTGTACATTCCAACAGGTGTTATTATGTTGTACATTCCAACAGGTGTTATTATGTTGTACATTCCAACACCTTTTATTATGTTGTACATTCCAACAGGTGTTATTATGTTGTACATTCCAACACCTTTTATTATGTTGTACATTCCAACACCTGCCATTATGTTGTACATTTCAACAGGTGTTATTATGTTGTACATTCCAACACCTGTTATTATGTTGTACATTTCAACAGGTGTTATTATGTTGTACATTCCAACACCTGTTATTATGTTGTACATTCCAACAGGTGTTATTATGTTGTACATTCCAACAGGTGTTATTATGTTGTACATTCCAACAGGTGTTATTATGTTGTACATTCCAACAGGTGTTATTATGTTGTACATTCCAACAGGTGTTATTATGTTGTACATTCCAACACCTGTTATTATGTTGTACATTCCAACAGGTGTTATTATGTTGTACATTCCAACATCTGTTATTATGTTGTACATTCCAACACCTGTTATTATGTTGTACATTCCAACACCTGTTATTATGTTGTACATTCCAACACCTGTTATTATGTTGTACATTCCAACACGTGTTATTATGTTGTACATTCCAACAGGTGTCATTATGTTGTACATTCCAACACCTGTTATTATGTTGTACATTCCAACACGTGTTATTATGTTGTACATTCTAACAGGTGTTATTATGTTGTACATTCCAACAGGTGTCATTATGTTGAACATTCCAACAGGTGTTATTATGTTGTACATTCCAACAGGTGTTATTATGTTGTACATTCCAACACCTGTTATTATGTTGTACATTCCAACACCTGTTATTATGTTGTACATTCCAACAGGTGTTATTATGTTGTACATTCCAACACCTGTTATTATGTTGTACATTCCAACACCTGTTATTATGTTGTACATTCCAACACCTGTTATTATTTTGTACATTCCAACAGGTGTTATTATGTTGTACATTCCAACAGGTGTTATTATGTTGTACATTCCAACAGGTATTATTATGTTGTACATTCCAACAGGTGTTATTATGTTGTACATTCCAACACATTTTATTATGTTGTACATTCCAACAGGTGTTATTATGTTGTACATTTCAACACCTTTTATTATGTTGTACATTCCAACACCTGTCATTATGTTGTACATTTCAACAGGTGTTATTATGTTGTACATTCCAACACCTGTTATTATGTTGTACATTTCAACAGGTGTTATTATGTTGTACATTCCAACACCTGTTATTATGTTGTACATTCCAACAGGTGTTATTATGTTGTACATTCCAACAGGTGTTATTATGTTGTACATTCCAACAGGTGTCATTATGTTGTACATTCCAACACCTGTTATTATGTTGTACATTCCAACACCTGTTATTATGTTGTACATTCTAACAGGTGTTATTATGTTGTACATTCCAACAGGTGTCATTATGTTCAACATTCCAACAGGTGTTATTATGTTGTACATTCCAACAGGTGTTATTATGTTGTACATTCCAACACCTGTTATTATGTTGTACATTCCAACAGGTGTTATTATGTTGTACATTCCAACAGGTGTAATTATGTTGTACATTCCAACACCTGTTATTATGTTGTACATTCCAACATGTGTTATTATGTTGTACATTCCAACAGGTGTTATTATGTTGTACATTCCAACAGGTGTTATTATGTTGTAAATTCCAACACCTTTTATTATGTTGTACATTCCAACAGGTGTTATTATGTTGTACATTCCAACAGGTGTCATTATGTTGTACATTTCAACAGGTGTTATTATGTTGTACATTCCAACACCTGTTATTATGTTGTACATTTCAACAGGTGTTATTATGTTGTACATTCCAACAGGTGTCATTATGTTGTACATTCCAACATCTGTTATTATGTTGTACATTCCAACACCTGTTATTATGTTGTACATTCCAACACGTGTTATTATGTTGTACATTCCAACAGGTGTCATTATGTTGTACATTCCAACACCTGTTATTATGTTGTACATTCCAACACCTGTTATTATGTTGTACATTCTAACAGGTGTTATTATGTTGTACATTCCAACAGGTGTCATTATGTTGAACATTCCAACAGGTGTTATTATGTTGTACATTCCAACAGTTGTTATTATGTTGTACATTCCAACACCTGTTATTATGTTGTACATTCCAACACCTGTTATTATGTTGTACATTCCAACACCTGTTATTATGTTGTACATTCCAACAGTTGTTATTATGTTGTACATTCCAACAGGTGTTATTATGTTGTACATTCCAACAGGTGTTATTATGTTGTACATTCCAACAGGTGTTATTATGTTGTACATTCCAACACCTGTTATTATGTTGTACATTCCAACAGGTATTATTATGTTGTACATTCCAACAGGTGTTATTATGTTGTACATTCCAACACCTTTTATTATGTTGTACATTCCAACAGGTGTTATTATGTTGTACATTCCAACACCTTTTATTATGTTGTACATTCCAACACCTGTCATTATGTCGTACATTTCAACAGGTGTTATTATGTTGTACATTCCAACACCTGTTATTATGTTGTACATTTCAACAGGTTTTATTATGTTGTACATTCCAGCACCTGTTATTATGTTGTACATTCCAACAGGTGTTATTATGTTGTACATTCCAACAGGTGTTATTATGTTGTACATTCCAACAGGTGTTATTATGTTGTACATTCCAACAGGTGTTATTATGTTGTACATTCCAACAGGTGTTATTATGTTGTCTATTCCAACAGGTGTTATTATGTTGTACATTCCAACAGGTGTTATTATGTTGTACATTCCAACAGGTGTCATTATGTTGTACATTCCAACACCTGTTATTATGTTGTACATTCTAACAGGTGTTATTATGTTGTACATTCCAACAGGTGTCATTATGTTGAACATTCCAACAGGTGTTATTATGTTGTACATTCCAACAGGTGTTATTATGTTGTACATTCCAACACCTGTTATTATGTTGTACATTCCAACACCTGTTATTATGTTGTACATTCCAACAGGTGTTATTATGTTGTACATTCCAACAGGTGTTATTATGTTGTACATTCCAACAGGTGTTATTATGTTGTACATTCCAACAGGTGTTATTATGTTGTACATTCCAACACCTTTTATTATGTTGTACATTCCAACACCTTTTATTATGTTGTACATTCCTACACCTGTCATTATGTTGTACATTTCAACAGGTGTTATTATGTTGTACATTCCAACACCTGTTATTATGTTGTACATTCCAACACCTGTTATTATGTTGTACATTCCAACACCTGTTATTATGTTGTACATTCCAACACCTGTTATTATGTTGTACATTCCAACAGGTGTTATTATGTTGTACATTCCAACAGGTGTTATTATGTTGTACATTCCAACACCTTTTATTATGTTGTACATTCCAACAGGTGTTATTATGTTGTACATTCCAACACCTTTTATTATGTTGTACATTCCAACAGGTGTCATTATGTTGTACATTTCAACAGGTGTTATTATGTTGTACATTCCAACAGGTGTTATTATGTTGTACATTCCAACAGGTGTCATTATGTTGTACATTCCAACACCTGTTATTATGTTGTACATTCCAACACGTGTTATTATGTTGTACATTCTAACAGGTGTTATTATGTTGTACATTCCAACAGGTGTCATTATGTTGAACATTCCAACAGGTGTTATTATGTTGTACATTCCAACACGTGTTATTATGTTGTACATTCCAACACCTGTTATTATGTTGTACATTCCAACAGGTGTTATTATGTTGTACATTCCCAAAGGTGTAATTATGTTGTACATTCCAAAAGGTGTAATTATGTTGTACATTCCAACACCTGTTATTATGTTGTACATTCCAACAGGTGTTATTATGTTGTACATTCCAACAGGTGTTATTATGTTGTACATTCCAACACCTGTTATTATGTTGTACATTCCAACACCTGTTATTATGTTGTACATTCCAACACCTGTTATTATGTTGTACATTCCAACACCTGTTATTATGTTGTACATTCCAACACCTGTTATTATGTTGTACATTCCAACAGTTGTTATTATGTTGTACATCCCAACAGGTGTTATTATGTTGTACATTCCAACAGGTGTTATTATGTTGTACATTCCAACAGGTGTTATTATGTTGTACATTCCAACACCTGTTATTATGTTGTACATTCCAACACCTGTTATTATGTTGTACATTCCAACACCTTTTATTATGTTGTACATTCCAACAGTTGTTATTATGTTGTACATCCCAACAGGTGTTATTATGTTGTACATCCCAACAGGTGTTATTATGTTGTACATTCCAACAGGTGTTATTATGTTGTACATTCCAACAGGTGTTATTATGTTGTACATTCCAACACCTGTTATTATGTTGTACATTCCAACACCTGTTATTATGTTGTACATTCCAACACCTTTTATTATGTTGTACATTCCAACAGGTGTTATTATGTTGTACATTCCAACACCTGTTATTATGTTGTACATTCCAACACCTGTTATTATGTTGTACATTCCAACACCTGTTATTATGTTGTACATTCCAACACCTGTTATTATGTTGTACATTCCAACACGTGTTATTATGTTGTACATTCCAACAAGTGTCATTATGTTGTACATTCCAACACCTGTTATTATGTTGTACATTCCAACACGTGTTATTATGTTGTACATTCTAACAGGTGTTATTATGTTGTACATTCCAACAGGTGTCATTATGTTGAACATTCCAACAGGTGTTATTATGTTGTACATTCCCACAGGTGTTATTATGTTGTACATTCCAACACCTGTTATTATGTTGTACATTCCAACACCTGTTATTATGTTGTACATTCCAACACCTGTTATTATGTTGTACATTCCAACACCGGTTATTATGTTGTACATTCCAACAGGTGTTATTATGTTGTACATTCCAACAGGTGTTATTATGTTGTACATTCCAACAGGTGTTATTATGTTGTACATTCCAACAGGTGTTATTATGTTGTACATTCCAACAGGTGTTATTATGTTGTACATTCCAATACCTTTTATTATGTTGTACATTCCAACAGGTGTTATTATGTTGTACATTCCAACACCTTTTATTATGTTGTACATTCCAACACCTGCCATTATGTTGTACATTTCAACAGGTGTTATTATGTTGTACATTCCAACACCTGTTATTATGTTGTACATTTCAACAGGTGTTATTATGTTGTACATTCCAACACCTGTTATTATGTTGTACATTCCAACAGGTGTTATTATGTTGTACATTCCAACAGGTGTTATTATGTTGTACATTCCAACAGGTGTTATTATGTTGTACATTCCAACAGGTGTTATTATGTTGTACATTCCAACAGGTGTTATTATGTTGTACATTCCAACACCTGTTATTATGTTGTACATTCCAACAGGTGTTATTATGTTGTACATTCCAACATCTGTTATTATGTTGTACATTCCAACACCTGTTATTATGTTGTACATTCCAACACCTGTTATTATGTTGTACATTCCAACACCTGTTATTATGTTGTACATTCCAACACCTGTTATTATGTTGTACATTCAGACAGGTGTCATTATGTTGTACATTCCAACACCTGTTATTATGTTGTACATTCCAACACGTGTTATTATGTTGTACATTCTAACAGGTGTTATTATGTTGTACATTCCAACAGGTGTCATTATGTTGAACATTCCAACAGGTGTTATTATGTTGTACATTCCAACAGGTGTTATTATGTTGTACATTCCAACACCTGTTATTATGTTGTACATTCCAACACCTGTTATTATGTTGTACATTCCAACAGGTGTTATTATGTTGTACATTCCAACACCTGTTATTATGTTGTACATTCCAACACCTGTTATTATGTTGTACATTCCAACAGGTGTTATTATGTTGTACATTCCAACAGGTGTTATTATGTTGTACATTCCAACAGGTATTATTATGTTGTACATTCCAAAAGGTGTTATTATGTTGTACATTCCAACACATTTCATTATGTTGTACATTCCAACAGGTGTTATTATGTTGTACATTCCAACACCTTTTATTATGTTGTACATTCCAACACCTGTCATTATGTTGTACATTTCAACAGGTGTTATTATGTTGTACATTCCAACACCTGTTATTATGTTGTACATTTCAACAGGTGTTATTATGTTGTACATTCCAACACCTGTTATTATGTTGTACATTCCAACAGGTGTTATTATGTTGTACATTCCAACAGGTGTCATTATGTTGTACATTCCAACACCTGTTATTATGTTGTACATTCCAACACGTGTTATTATGTTGTACATTCTAACAGGTGTTATTATGTTGTACATTCCAACAGGTGTCATTATGTTGAACATTCCAACAGGTGTTATTATGTTGTACATTCCAACAGGTGTTATTATGTTGTACATTCCAACACCTGTTATTATGTTGTACATTCCAACAGGTGTTATTATGTTGTACATTCCAACAGGTGTAATTATGTTGTACATTCCAACACCTGTTATTATGTTGTACATTCCAACAGGTGTTATTATGTTGTACATTCCAACAGGTGTTATTATGTTGTACATTCCAACAGGTGTTATTATGTTGTACATTACAACACCTTTTATTATGTTGTACATTCCAACAGGTGTTATTATGTTGTACATTCCAACAGGTGTCATTATGTTGTACATTTCAACAGGTGTTATTATGTTGTACATTCCAACACCTGTTATTATGTTGTACATTTCAACAGGTGTTATTATGTTGTACATTCCAACAGGTGTCATTATGTTGTACATTCCAACATCTGTTATTATGTTGTACATTCCAACACCTGTTATTATGTTGTACATTCCAACACGTGTTATTATGTTGTACATTCCAACAGGTGTCATTATGTTGTACATTCCAACACCTGTTATTATGTTGTACATTCCAACACGTGTTATTATGTTGTACATTCTAACAGGTGTTATTATGTTGTACATTCCAACAGGTGTCATTATGTTGAACATTCCAACAGGTGTTATTATGTTGTACATTCCAACAGTTGTTATTATGTTGTACATTCCAACACCTGTTATTATGTTGTACATTCCAACACCTGTTATTATGTTGTACATTCCAACAGGTGTTATTATGTTGTACATTCCAACACCTGTTATTATGTTGTACATTCCAACAGGTGTTATTATGTTGTACATTCCAACAGGTGTTATTATGTTGTACATTCCAACAGGTGTTATTATGTTGTACATTCCAACAGGTATTATTATGTTGTACATTCCAACAGGTGTTATTATGTTGTACATTCCAACACCTTTTATTATGTTGTACATTCCAACAGGTGTTATTATGTTGTACATTCCAACACCTTTTATTATGTTGTACATTCCAACACCTGTCATTATGTTGTACATTTCAACAGGTGTTATTATGTTGTACATTCCAACACCTGTTATTATGTTGTACATTTCAACAGGTTTTATTATGTTGTACATTCCAGCACCTGTTATTATGTTGTACATTCCAACAGGTGTTATTATGTTGTACATTCCAACAGGTGTTATTATGTTGTACATTCCAACAGGTGTTATTATGTTGTACATTCCAACAGGTGTTATTATGTTGTACATTCCAACAGGTGTCATTATGTTGTACATTCCAACACCTGTTATTATGTTGTACATTCTAACAGGTGTTATTATGTTGTACATTCCAACAGGTGTCATTATGTTGAACATTCCAACAGGTGTTATTATGTTGTACATTCCAACAGGTGTTATTATGTTGTACATTCCAACACCTGTTATTATGTTGTACATTCCAACAGGTGTTATTATGTTGTACATTCCAACAGGTGTTATTATGTTGTACATTCCAACAGGTGTTATTATGTTGTACATTCCAACACCTTTTATTATGTTGTACATTCCAACAGGTGTTATTATGTTGTACATTCCAACACCTTTTATTATGTTGTACATTCCAACACCTGTCATTATGTTGTACATTTCAACAGGTGTTATTATGTTGTACATTCCAACACCTGTTATTATGTTGTACATTCCAACAGGTGTTATTATGTTGTACATCCAAAACACCTGTTATTATGTTGTACATTCCAACACCTGTTATTATGTTGTACATTCCAACAGGTGTTATTATGTTGTACATTCCAACAGGTGTTATTATGTTGTACATTCCAACAGGTGTTATTATGTTGTACATTCCAACAGGTGTTATTATGTTGTACATTCCAACACCTTTTATTATGTTGTACATTCCAACACCTGTCATTATGTTGTACATTTCAACAGGTGTTATTATGTTGTACATTCCAACACCTGTTATTATGTTGTACATTCCAACACCTGTTATTATGTTGTATATTCCAACAGGTGTTATTATGTTGTACATTCCAACATCTGTTATTATGTTGTACATTCCAACACCTGTTATTATGTTGTACATTCCAACACCTGTTATTATGTTGTACATTCCAACAGGTGTCATTATGTTGTACATTCCAACACCTGTTATTATGTTGTACATTCCAACACGTGTTATTATGTTGTACATTCTAACAGGTGTTATTATGTTGTACATTCCAACAGGTGTCATTATGTTGAACATTCCAACTGGTGTTATTATGTTGTACATTCCAACAGGTGTTATTATGTTGTACATTCCAACACCTGTTATTATGTTGTACATTCCAACACCTGTTATTATGTTGTACATTCCAACAGGTGTTATTATGTTGTACATTCCAACACCTGTTATTATGTTGTACATTCCAACAGGTGTTATTATGTTGTACATTCCAACAGGTGTTATTATGTTGTACATTCCAACAGGTGTTATTATGTTGTACATTCCAACAGGTATTATTATGTTGTACATTCCAACAGGTGTTATGTTGTACATACCAACACCTTTTATTATGTTGTACATTCCAACAGGTGTCATTATGTTGTACATTCCAACACCTGTTATTATGTTGTACATTCCAACACCTGTTATTATGTTGTACATTCTAACAGGTGTTATTATGTTGTACATTCCAACAGGTGTCATTATGTTGAACATTCCAACAGGTGTTATTATGTTGTACATTCCAACAGTTGTTATTATGTTGTACATTCCAACACCTGTTATTATGTTGTACATTCCAACACCTGTTATTATGTTGTACATTCCAACACCTGTTATTATGTTGTACATTCCAACAGTTGTTATTATGTTGTACATTCCAACAGGTGTTATTATGTTGTACATTCCAACAGGTGTTATTATGTTGTACATTCCAACAGGTGTTATTATGTTGTACATTCCAACACCTGTTATTATGTTGTACATTCCAACAGGTATTATTATGTTGTACATTCCAACAGGTGTTATTATGTTGTACATTCCAACACCTTTTATTATGTTGTACATTCCAACAGGTGTTATTATGTTGTACATTCCAACACCTTTTATTATGTTGTACATTCCAACACCTGTCATTATGTCGTACATTTCAACAGGTGTTATTATGTTGTACATTCCAACACCTGTTATTATGTTGTACATTTCAACAGGTTTTATTATGTTGTACATTCCAGCACCTGTTATTATGTTGTACATTCCAACAGGTGTTATTATGTTGTACATTCCAACAGGTGTTATTATGTTGTACATTCCAACAGGTGTTATTATGTTGTACATTCCAACAGGTGTTATTATGTTGTACATTCCAACAGGTGTTATTATGTTGTACATTCCAACAGGTGTTATTATGTTGTACATTCCAACAGGTGTTATTATGTTGTACATTCCAACAGGTGTCATTATGTTGTACATTCCAACACCTGTTATTATGTTGTACATTCTAACAGGTGTTATTATGTTGTACATTCCAACAGGTGTCATTATGTTGAACATTCCAACAGGTGTTATTATGTTGTACATTCCAACAGGTGTTATTATGTTGTACATTCCAACACCTGTTATTATGTTGTACATTCCAACACCTGTTATTATGTTGTACATTCCAACAGGTGTTATTATGTTGTACATTCCAACAGGTGTTATTATGTTGTACATTCCAACAGGTGTTATTATGTTGTACATTCCAACAGGTGTTATTATGTTGTACATTCCAACACCTTTTATTATGTTGTACATTCCAACACCTTTTATTATGTTGTACATTCCTACACCTGTCATTATGTTGTACATTTCAACAGGTGTTATTATGTTGTACATTCCAACACCTGTTATTATGTTGTACATTCCAACACCTGTTATTATGTTGTACATTCCAACACCTGTTATTATGTTGTACATTCCAACACCTGTTATTATGTTGTACATTCCAACAGGTGTTATTATGTTGTACATTCCAACAGGTGTTATTATGTTGTACATTCCAACACCTTTTATTATGTTGTACATTCCAACAGGTGTTATTATGTTGTACATTCCAACACCTTTTATTATGTTGTACATTCCAACAGGTGTCATTATGTTGTACATTTCAACAGGTGTTATTATGTTGTACATTCCAACAGGTGTTATTATGTTGTACATTCCAACAGGTGTCATTATGTTGTACATTCCAACACCTGTTATTATGTTGTACATTCCAACACGTGTTATTATGTTGTACATTCTAACAGGTGTTATTATGTTGTACATTCCAACAGGTGTCATTATGTTGAACATTCCAACAGGTGTTATTATGTTGTACATTCCAACACGTGTTATTATGTTGTACATTCCAACACCTGTTATTATGTTGTACATTCCAACAGGTGTTATTATGTTGTACATTCCCAAAGGTGTAATTATGTTGTACATTCCAAAAGGTGTAATTATGTTGTACATTCCAACACCTGTTATTATGTTGTACATTCCAACAGGTGTTATTATGTTGTACATTCCAACAGGTGTTATTATGTTGTACATTCCAACACCTGTTATTATGTTGTACATTCCAACACCTGTTATTATGTTGTACATTCCAACACCTGTTATTATGTTGTACATTCCAACACCTGTTATTATGTTGTACATTCCAACACCTGTTATTATGTTGTACATTCCAACAGTTGTTATTATGTTGTACATCCCAACAGGTGTTATTATGTTGTACATTCCAACAGGTGTTATTATGTTGTACATTCCAACAGGTGTTATTATGTTGTACATTCCAACACCTGTTATTATGTTGTACATTCCAACACCTGTTATTATGTTGTACATTCCAACACCTTTTATTATGTTGTACATTCCAACAGTTGTTATTATGTTGTACATCCCAACAGGTGTTATTATGTTGTACATCCCAACAGGTGTTATTATGTTGTACATTCCAACAGGTGTTATTATGTTGTACATTCCAACAGGTGTTATTATGTTGTACATTCCAACACCTGTTATTATGTTGTACATTCCAACACCTGTTATTATGTTGTACATTCCAACACCTTTTATTATGTTGTACATTCCAACAGGTGTTATTATGTTGTACATTCCAACACCTGTTATTATGTTGTACATTCCAACACCTGTTATTATGTTGTACATTCCAACACCTGTTATTATGTTGTACATTCCAACACCTGTTATTATGTTGTACATTCCAACACGTGTTATTATGTTGTACATTCCAACAAGTGTCATTATGTTGTACATTCCAACACCTGTTATTATGTTGTACATTCCAACACGTGTTATTATGTTGTACATTCTAACAGGTGTTATTATGTTGTACATTCCAACAGGTGTCATTATGTTGAACATTCCAACAGGTGTTATTATGTTGTACATTCCCACAGGTGTTATTATGTTGTACATTCCAACACCTGTTATTATGTTGTACATTCCAACACCTGTTATTATGTTGTACATTCCAACACCTGTTATTATGTTGTACATTCCAACACCGGTTATTATGTTGTACATTCCAACAGGTGTTATTATGTTGTACATTCCAACAGGTGTTATTATGTTGTACATTCCAACAGGTGTTATTATGTTGTACATTCCAACAGGTGTTATTATGTTGTACATTCCAACAGGTGTTATTATGTTGTACATTCCAACACCTTTTATTATGTTGTACATTCCAACAGGTGTTATTATGTTGTACATTCCAACACCTTTTATTATGTTGTACATTCCAACACCTGCCATTATGTTGT
This sequence comes from Nerophis ophidion, assembly GCF_033978795.1. Classification (NCBI taxonomy): domain Eukaryota; kingdom Metazoa; phylum Chordata; class Actinopteri; order Syngnathiformes; family Syngnathidae; genus Nerophis; species Nerophis ophidion. The sequence continues at coordinate 211,917 of NW_026906990.1, read as the reverse complement.
ACATTTCAACAGGTGTTATTATGTTGTACATTCCAACACCTGTTATTATGTTGTACATTTCAACAGGTGTTATTATGTTGTACATTCCAACACCTGTTATTATGTTGTACATTCCAACAGGTGTTATTATGTTGTACATTCCAACACCTGTTATTATGTTGTACATTCCAACAGGTGTTATTATGTTGTACATTCCAACAGGTGTTATTATGTTGTACATTCCAACAGGTGTTATTATGTTGTACATTCCAACACCTGTTATTATGTTGTACATTCCAACAGGTGTTATTATGTTGTACATTCCAACATCTGTTATTATGTTGTACATTCCAACACCTGTTATTATGTTGTACATTCCAACACCTGTTATTATGTTGTACATTCCAACACCTGTTATTATGTTGTACATTCCAACACCTGTTATTATGTTGTACATTCAGACAGGTGTCATTATGTTGTACATTCCAACACCTGTTATTATGTTGTACATTCCAACACGTGTTATTATGTTGTACATTCTAACAGGTGTTATTATGTTGTACATTCCAACAGGTGTCATTATGTTGAACATTCCAACAGGTGTTATTATGTTGTACATTCCAACAGGTGTTATTATGTTGTACATTCCAACACCTGTTATTATGTTGTACATTCCAACACCTGTTATTATGTTGTACATTCCAACAGGTGTTATTATGTTGTACATTCCAACACCTGTTATTATGTTGTACATTCCAACACCTGTTATTATGTTGTACATTCCAACAGGTGTTATTATGTTGTACATTCCAACAGGTGTTATTATGTTGTACATTCCAACAGGTATTATTATGTTGTACATTCCAAAAGGTGTTATTATGTTGTACATTCCAACACATTTCATTATGTTGTACATTCCAACAGGTGTTATTATGTTGTACATTCCAACACCTTTTATTATGTTGTACATTCCAACACCTGTCATTATGTTGTACATTTCAACAGGTGTTATTATGTTGTACATTCCAACACCTGTTATTATGTTGTACATTTCAACAGGTGTTATTATGTTGTACATTCCAACACCTGTTATTATGTTGTACATTCCAACAGGTGTTATTATGTTGTACATTCCAACAGGTGTCATTATGTTGTACATTCCAACACCTGTTATTATGTTGTACATTCCAACACGTGTTATTATGTTGTACATTCTAACAGGTGTTATTATGTTGTACATTCCAACAGGTGTCATTATGTTGAACATTCCAACAGGTGTTATTATGTTGTACATTCCAACAGGTGTTATTATGTTGTACATTCCAACACCTGTTATTATGTTGTACATTCCAACAGGTGTTATTATGTTGTACATTCCAACAGGTGTAATTATGTTGTACATTCCAACACCTGTTATTATGTTGTACATTCCAACAGGTGTTATTATGTTGTACATTCCAACAGGTGTTATTATGTTGTACATTCCAACAGGTGTTATTATGTTGTACATTACAACACCTTTTATTATGTTGTACATTCCAACAGGTGTTATTATGTTGTACATTCCAACAGGTGTCATTATGTTGTACATTTCAACAGGTGTTATTATGTTGTACATTCCAACACCTGTTATTATGTTGTACATTTCAACAGGTGTTATTATGTTGTACATTCCAACAGGTGTCATTATGTTGTACATTCCAACATCTGTTATTATGTTGTACATTCCAACACCTGTTATTATGTTGTACATTCCAACACGTGTTATTATGTTGTACATTCCAACAGGTGTCATTATGTTGTACATTCCAACACCTGTTATTATGTTGTACATTCCAACACGTGTTATTATGTTGTACATTCTAACAGGTGTTATTATGTTGTACATTCCAACAGGTGTCATTATGTTGAACATTCCAACAGGTGTTATTATGTTGTACATTCCAACAGTTGTTATTATGTTGTACATTCCAACACCTGTTATTATGTTGTACATTCCAACACCTGTTATTATGTTGTACATTCCAACAGGTGTTATTATGTTGTACATTCCAACACCTGTTATTATGTTGTACATTCCAACAGGTGTTATTATGTTGTACATTCCAACAGGTGTTATTATGTTGTACATTCCAACAGGTGTTATTATGTTGTACATTCCAACAGGTATTATTATGTTGTACATTCCAACAGGTGTTATTATGTTGTACATTCCAACACCTTTTATTATGTTGTACATTCCAACAGGTGTTATTATGTTGTACATTCCAACACCTTTTATTATGTTGTACATTCCAACACCTGTCATTATGTTGTACATTTCAACAGGTGTTATTATGTTGTACATTCCAACACCTGTTATTATGTTGTACATTTCAACAGGTTTTATTATGTTGTACATTCCAGCACCTGTTATTATGTTGTACATTCCAACAGGTGTTATTATGTTGTACATTCCAACAGGTGTTATTATGTTGTACATTCCAACAGGTGTTATTATGTTGTACATTCCAACAGGTGTTATTATGTTGTACATTCCAACAGGTGTCATTATGTTGTACATTCCAACACCTGTTATTATGTTGTACATTCTAACAGGTGTTATTATGTTGTACATTCCAACAGGTGTCATTATGTTGAACATTCCAACAGGTGTTATTATGTTGTACATTCCAACAGGTGTTATTATGTTGTACATTCCAACACCTGTTATTATGTTGTACATTCCAACAGGTGTTATTATGTTGTACATTCCAACAGGTGTTATTATGTTGTACATTCCAACAGGTGTTATTATGTTGTACATTCCAACACCTTTTATTATGTTGTACATTCCAACAGGTGTTATTATGTTGTACATTCCAACACCTTTTATTATGTTGTACATTCCAACACCTGTCATTATGTTGTACATTTCAACAGGTGTTATTATGTTGTACATTCCAACACCTGTTATTATGTTGTACATTCCAACAGGTGTTATTATGTTGTACATCCAAAACACCTGTTATTATGTTGTACATTCCAACACCTGTTATTATGTTGTACATTCCAACAGGTGTTATTATGTTGTACATTCCAACAGGTGTTATTATGTTGTACATTCCAACAGGTGTTATTATGTTGTACATTCCAACAGGTGTTATTATGTTGTACATTCCAACACCTTTTATTATGTTGTACATTCCAACACCTGTCATTATGTTGTACATTTCAACAGGTGTTATTATGTTGTACATTCCAACACCTGTTATTATGTTGTACATTCCAACACCTGTTATTATGTTGTATATTCCAACAGGTGTTATTATGTTGTACATTCCAACATCTGTTATTATGTTGTACATTCCAACACCTGTTATTATGTTGTACATTCCAACACCTGTTATTATGTTGTACATTCCAACAGGTGTCATTATGTTGTACATTCCAACACCTGTTATTATGTTGTACATTCCAACACGTGTTATTATGTTGTACATTCTAACAGGTGTTATTATGTTGTACATTCCAACAGGTGTCATTATGTTGAACATTCCAACTGGTGTTATTATGTTGTACATTCCAACAGGTGTTATTATGTTGTACATTCCAACACCTGTTATTATGTTGTACATTCCAACACCTGTTATTATGTTGTACATTCCAACAGGTGTTATTATGTTGTACATTCCAACACCTGTTATTATGTTGTACATTCCAACAGGTGTTATTATGTTGTACATTCCAACAGGTGTTATTATGTTGTACATTCCAACAGGTGTTATTATGTTGTACATTCCAACAGGTATTATTATGTTGTACATTCCAACAGGTGTTATGTTGTACATACCAACACCTTTTATTATGTTGTACATTCCAACAGGTGTTATTATGTTGTACATTCCAACACCTTTTATTATGTTGTACATTTCAACAGGTGTTATTATGTTGTACATTCCAACACCTGTTATTATGTTGTACATTTCAACAGGTGTTATTATGTTGTACATTCCAACACCTGTTATTATGTTGTACATTCCAACAGGTGTTATTATGTTGTACATTCCAACACCTGTTATTATGTTGTACATTCCAACACGTGTTATTATGTTGTACATTCTAACAGGTGTTATTATGTTGTACATTCCAACAGGTGTCATTATGTTGAACATTCCAACAGGTGTTATTATGTTGTACATTCCAACAGGTGTTATTATGTTGTACATTCCAACACCTGTTATTATGTTGTACATTCCAACAGGTGTTATTATGTTGTACATTCCAACAGGTGTAATTATGTTGTACATTCCAACACCTGTTATTATAGTGTACATTCCAACAGGTGTTATTATGTTGTACATTCCAACAGGTGTTATTATGTTGTACATTCCAACAGGTGTTATTATGTTGTACATTCCAACAGTTGTTATTATGTTGTACATTCCAACACCTTTTATTATGTTGTACATTCCAACAGGTGTTATTATGTTGTACATTCCAACACCTTTTATTATGTTGTACATTCCAACACCTGTCATTATGTTGTACATTTCAACAGGTGTTATTATGTTGTACATTCCAACACCTGTTATTATGTTGTACATTTCAAAAGGTGTTATTATGTTGTACATTCCAACACGTGTTATTATGTTGTACATTCCAACAGGTGTCATTATGTTGTACATTCCAACACCTGTTATTATGTTGTACATTCCAACACGTGTTATTATGTTGTACATTCTAACAGGTGTTATTATATTGTACATTCCAACAGGTGTCATTATGTTGAACATTCCAACAGGTGTTATTATGTTGTACATTCCAACAGTTGTTATTATGTTGTACATTCTAACAGGTGTTATTATATTGTACATTCCAACAGGTGTCATTATGTTGAACATTCCAACAGGTGTTATTATGTTGTACATTCCAACAGTTGTTATTATGTTGTACATTCCAACACCTGTTATTATGTTGTACATTCCAACAGGTGTTATTATGTTGTACATTCCAACAGGTGTTATTATGTTGTACATTCCAACACCTGTTATTATGTTGTACATTCCAACAGGTGTTATTATGTTGTACATTCCAACAGGTGTTATTATGTTGTACATTCCAACAGGTGTTATTATGTTGTACATTCCAACAGGTATTATTATGTTGTACATTCCAACAGGTGTTATTATGTTGTACATTCCAACACCTTTTATTATGTTGTACATTCCAACACCTGTCATTATGTTGTACATTTCAACAGGTGTTATTATGTTGTACATTCCAACACCTGTTATTATGTTGTACATTTCAACAGGTGTTATTATGTTGTACATTCCAACACCTGTTATTATGTTGTACATTCCAACAGGTGTTATTATGTTGTACATTCCAACAGGTGTTATTATGTTGTACATTCCAACAGGTGTTATTATGTTGTACATTCCAACAGGTGTCATTATGTTGTACATTCCAACACCTGTTATTATGTTGTACAATCCAACACGTGTTATTATGTTGTACATTCTAACAGGTGTTATTATGTTGTACATTCCAACAGGTGTCATTATGTTGAACATTCCAACAGGTGTTATTATGTTGTACATTCCAACAGGTGTTATTATGTTGTACATTCCAACAGGTGTTATTATGTTGTACATTCCAACAGGTGTTATTATGTTGTACATTCCAACAGGTGTTATTATGTTGTACATTCCAACAGGTGTTATTATGTTGTACATTCCAACAGGTGTTATTATGTTGTACATTCCAACAGGTGTTATTATGTTGTACATTCCAACAGGTGTTATTATGTTGTACATTCCAACACCTTTTATTATGTTGTACATTCCAACAGGTGTTATTATGTTGTACATTCCAACACCTTTTATTATGTTGTACATTCCAACACCTGTCATTATGTTGTACATTTCAACAGGTGTTATTATGTTGTACATTCCAACACCTGTTATTATGTTGTACATTTCAACAGGTGTTATTATGTTGTACATTCCAACAGGTGTCATTATGTTGTACATTCCAACACCTGTTATTATGTTGTACATTCCAACACGTGTTATTATGTTGTACATTCTAACAGGTGTTATTATGTTGTACATTCCAACAGGTGTCATTATGTTGAACATTCCAACAGGTGTTATTATGTTGTACATTCCAACAGGTGTTATTATGTTGTACATTCCAACACCTGTTATTATGTTGTACATTCCAACACCTGTTATTATGTTGTACATTCCAACACCTGTTATTATGTTGTACATTCCAACACCTGTTATTATGTTGTACATTCCAACACCTGTTATTATGTTGTACATTCCAACAGGTGTTATTATGTTGTACATTCCAACAGGTATTATTATGTTGTACATTCCAACAGGTGTTATTATGTTGTACATTCCAACACCTTTTATTATGTTGTACATTCCAACAGGTGTTATTATGTTGTACATTCCAACACCTTTTATTATGTTGTACATTCCAACACCTGTCATTATGTTGTACATTTCAACAGGTGTTATTATGTTGTACATTCCAACACCTGTTATTATGTTGTACATTTCAACAGGTGTTATTATGTTGTACATTTCAACAGGTGTTATTATGTTGTACATTCCAACAGGTGTTATTATGTTGTACATTCCAACACCTGTTATTATGTTGTACATTCCAACAGGTGTTATTATGTTGTACATTCCAACAGGTGTTATTATGTTGTACATTCCAACAGGTGTCATTATGTTGTACATTCCAACACCTGTTATTATGTTGTACATTCCAACACGTGTTTTTATGTTGTACATTCTAACAGGTGTTATTATGTTGTACATTCCAACAGGTGTCATTATGTTGAACATTCCAACAGGTGTTATTATGTTGTACATTCCAACAGGTGTTATTATGTTTTACATTCCAACACCTGTTATTATGTTGTACATTCCAACAGGTGTTATTATGTTGTACATTCCAACACCTGTTATTATGTTGTACATTCCAACAGGTGTTATTATGTTGTACATTCCAACAGGTGTTATTATATTGTACATTCCAACAGGTGTTATTATGTTGTACATTCCAACAGTAGTTATTATGTTGTACATTCCAACACCTTTTATTATGTTGTACATTCCAACAGGTGTTATTATGTTGTACATTCCAACACCTTTTATTATGTTGTACATTCCAACACCTGTCATTATGTTGTACATTTCAACAGGTGTTATTATGTTGTACATTCCAACACCTGTTATTATGTTGTACATTTCAACAGGTGTTATTATGTTGTACATTCCAACACCTGTTATTATGTTGTACATTCCAACAGGTGGTATTATGTTGTACATTCCAACAGGTGTTATTATGTTGTACATTCCAACAGGTGTTATTATGTTGTACATTCCAACAGGTGTCATTATGTTGTACATTCCAACACCTGTTATTATGTTGTACATTCCAACACGTGTTATTATGTTGTACATTCTAACAGGTGTTATTATGTTGTACATTCCAACAGGTGTCATTATGTTGAACATTCCAACAGGTGTTATTATGTTGTACATTCCAACAGGTGTTATCATGTTGTACATCCCAACACCTGTTATTATGTTGTACATTCCAACACATGTTATTATGTTGTACATTCCAACAGGTGTTATTATGTTGTACATTCCAACAGGTGTTATTATGTTGTACATTCCAACACCTGTTATTATGTTGTACATTCCAACAGGTGTTATTATGTTGTACATTCCAAAAGGTGTTATTATGTTGTACATTCCAACAGGTGTTATTATGTTGTACATTCCAACAGGTATTATTATGTTGTACATTCCAACAGGTGTTATTATGTTGTACATTCCAACACCTTTATTATGTTGTACATTCCAATAGGTGTTATTATGTTGTACATTCCAACACCTTTTATTATGTTGTACATTCCAACACCTGTCATTATGTTTTACATTTCAACAGGTGTTATTATGTTGTACATTCCAACACCTGTTATTATGTTGTACATTTCAACAGGTGTTATTATGTTGTACATTCCAACAGGTGTTATTATGTTGTACATTCCAACAGGTGTTATTATGTTGTACATTCCAACAGGTGTTATTATGTTGTACATTCCAACAGGTGTCATCATGTTGTACATTCCAACACCTGTTATTATGTTGTACATTCTAACAGGTGTTATTATGTTGTACATTCCAACAGGTGTCATTATGTTGAACATTCCAACAGGTGTTATTATGTTGTACATTCCAACAGGTGTTATTATGTTGTACATTCCAACACCTGTTATTATGTTGTACTTTCCAACAGGTGTTATTATGTTGTACATTCCAACAGGTGTTATTATGTTGACAATTCCAACACCTGTTATTATGTTGTACATTCCAACAGGTGTTATTATGTTGTACATTCCAACAGGTGTTATTATGTTGTACATTCCAACAGGTGTTATTATGTTGTACATTCCAACAGGTGTTATTATGTTGTACATTCCAACACCTGTTATTATGTTGTACATTCCAACAGGTGTTATTATGTTGTACATTCCAACAGGTGTTATTATGTTGTACATTCCAACAGGTGTTATTATGTTGTACATTCCAACAGGTGTTATTATGTTGTACATTCCAACAGGTATTATTATGTTGTACATTCCAACAGGTGTTATTATGTTGTACATTCCAACACCTTTTATTATGTTGTACATTCCAACAGGTGTTATTATGTTGTACATTCCAACACCTTTTATTATGTTGTACATTCCAACACCTGTCATTATGTTGTACATTTCAACAGGTGTTATTATGTTGTACATTCCAACACCTGTTATTATGTTGTACATTTCAACAGGTGTTATTATGTTGTACATTCCAACACCTGTTATTATGTTGTACATTCCAACAGGTGTTATTATGTTGTACATTCCAACAGGTGTTATTATGTTGTACATTCCAACTTGTGTTATTATGTTGTACATTCCAACAGGTATTATTATGTTGTACATTCCAACACCTGTTATTATGTTGTACATTCCAACACGTGTTATTATGTTGTACATTCCAACATCTGTTATTATGTTGTACATTCCAACACCTGTTATTATGTTGTACATTCCAACACCTGTTATTATGTTGTACATTCCAACACCTGTTATTATGTTGTACATTCCAACACGTGTTATTGTGTTGTACATTCCAACAGGTGTCATTATGTTGTACATTCCAACACCTGTTATTATGTTGTACATTCCAACACGTGTTATTATGTTGTACATTCTAACAGGTGTTATTATGTTGTACATTCCAACAGGTGTCAGTATGTTGAACATTCCAACAGGTGTTATTATGTTGTACATTCCAACAGGTGTTATTATGTTGTACATTCCAACACCTGTTATTATGTTGTACATTCCAACACCTGTTATTATGTTGTATATTCCAACAGGTGTTATTATGTTGTACATTCCAACACCTGTTATTATGTTGTACATTCCAACACCTGTTATTATGTTGTACATTCCAACACCTGTTATTATGTTGTACATTCCAACAGGTGTTATTATGTTGTACATTCCAACAGGTATTATTATGTTGTACATTCCAACAGGTGTTATTATGTTGTACATTCCAACACATTTTATTATGTTGTACATTCCAACAGGTGTTATTATGTTGTACATTCCAACACCTTTTATTATGTTGTACATTCCAACACCTGTCATTATGTTGTACATTTCAACAGGTGTTATTATGTTGTACATTCCAACACCTGTTATTATGTTGTACATTTCAACAGGTGTTATTATGTTGTACATTCCAACACCTGTTATTATGTTGTACATTCCAACAGGTGTTATTATGTTGTACATTCCAACAGGTGTTATTATGTTGTACATTCCAACAGGTGTTATTATGTTGTACATTCCAACAGGTGTTATTATGTTGTACATTCCAACAGGTGTCATTATGTTGTACATTCCAACAGGTGTCATTATGTTGTACATTCCAACACGTGTTATTATGTTGTACATTCCAACACGTGTTATTATGTTGTACATTCCAACACGTGTTATTATGTTGTACATTCCAACACCTGTTATTATGTTGTACATTCTAACAGGTGTTATTATGTTATACATTCCAACAGGTGTCATTATGTTGAACATTCCAACAGGTGTTATTATGTTGTACATTCCAACAGGTGTTATTATGTTGTACATTCCAACACCTGTTATTATGTTGTACATTCCAACAGGTGTTATTATGTTGTACATTCCAACACCTGTTATTATGTTGTACATTCCAACAGGTGTTATTATGTTGTACATTCCAACAGGTGTTATTATGTTGTACATTCCAACACCTTTTATTATGTTGTACATTCCAACAGGTGTTATTATGTTGTACATTTCAACGGGTGTTATTATGTTGTACATTCCAACAGGTGTCATTATGTTGTACATTCCAACAGGTGTTATTATGTTGTACATTCCAACACCTGTTATTATGTTGTACATTCCAACAGGTGTTATTATGTTGTACATTCCAACAGGTGTAATTATGTTGTACATTCCAACACCTGTTATTATAGTGTACATTCCAACAGGTGTTATTATGTTGTACATTCCAACAGGTGTTATTATGTTGTACATTCCAACAGGTGTTATTATGTTTTACATTCCAACAGTTGTTATTATGTTGTACATTCCAACACCTTTTATTATGGTGTACATTCCAACAGGTGTTATTATGTTGTACATTCCAACACCTTTTATTATGTTGTACATTCCAACACCTGTCATTATGTTGTACATTTCAACAGGTGTTATTATGTTGTACATTCCAACACCTGTTATTATGTTGTACATTTCAAAAGGTGTTATTATGTTGTACATTCCAACACGTGTTATTATGTTGTACATTCCAACAGGTGTCATTATGTTGTACATTCCAACACCTGTTATTATGTTGTACATTCCAACACGTGTTATTATGTTGTACATTCTAACAGGTGTTATTATATTGTACATTCCAACAGGTGTCATTATGTTGAACATTCCAACAGGTGTTATTATGTTGTACATTCCAACAGTTGTTATTATGTTGTACATTCCAACACCTGTTATTATGTTGTACATTCCAACAGGTGTTATTATGTTGTACATTCCAACAGGTGTTATTATGTTGTACATTCCAACACCTGTTATTATGTTGTACATTCCAACAGGTGTTATTATGTTGTACATTCCAACAGGTGTTATTATGTTGTACATTCCAACAGGTGTTATTATGTTGTACATTCCAACAGGTATTATTATGTTGTACATTCCAACAGGTGTTATTATGTTGTACATTCCAACACCTTTTATTATGTTGTACATTCCAACACCTGTCATTATGTTGTACATTTCAACAGGTGTTATTATGTTGTACATTCCAACACCTGTTATTATGTTGTACATTTCAACAGGTGTTATTATGTTGTACATTCCAACACCTGTTATTATGTTGTACATTCCAACAGGTGTTATTATGTTGTACATTCCAACAGGTGTTATTATGTTGTACATTCCAACAGGTGTTATTATGTTGTACATTTCAACAGGTGTCATTATGTTGTACATTCCAACACCTGTTATTAAGTTGTACATTCAAACACGTGTTATTATGTTGTACATTCTAACAGGTGTTATTATGTTGTACATTCCAACAGGTGTCATTATGTTGAACATTCCAACAGGTGTTATTATGTTGTACATTCCAACAGGTGTTATTATGTTGTACATTCCAACAGGTGTTATTATGTTGTACATTCCAACAGGTGTTATTATGTTGTACATTCCAACACCTGTTATTATGTTGTACATTCCAACAGGTGTTATTATGTTGTACATTCCAACAGGTGTTATTATGTTGTACATTCCAACAGGTGTTATTATGTTGTACATTCCAACAGGTGTTATTATGTTGTACATTCCAACACCTTTTATTATGTTGTACATTCCAACAGGTGTTATTATGTTGTACATTCCAACACCTTTTATTATGTTGTACATTCCAACACCTGTCATTATGTTGTACATTTCAACAGGTGTTATTATGTTGTACATTCCAACACCTGTTATTATGTTGTACATTTCAACAGGTGTTATTATGTTGTACATTCCAACAGGTGTCATTATGTTGTACATTCCAACACCTGTTATTATGTTGTACATTCCAACACGTGTTATTATGTTGTACATTCTAACAGGTGTTATTATGTTGTACATTCTAACAGGTGTCATTATGTTGAACATTCCAACAGGTGTTATTATGTTGTACATTCCAACAGGTGTTATTATGTTGTACATTCCAACACCTGTTATTATGTTGTACATTCCAACACCTGTTATTATGTTGTACATTCCAACACCTGTTATTATGTTGTACATTCCAACACCTGTTATTATGTTGTACATTCCAACACCTGTTATTATGTTGTACATTCCAACAGGTGTTATTATGTTGTACATTCCAACAGGTATTATTATGTTGTACATTCCAACAGGTGTTATTATGTTGTACATTCCAACACCTTTTATTATGTTGTACATTCCAACAGGTGTTATTATGTTGTACATTCCAACACCTTTTATTATGTTGTACATTCCAACACCTGTCATTATGTTGTACATTTCAACAGGTGTTATTATGTTGTACATTCCAACACCTGTTATTATGTTGTACATTTCAACAGGTGTTATTATGTTGTACATTTCAACAGGTGTTATTATGTTGTACATTCCAACAGGTGTTATTATGTTGTACATTCCAACACCTGTTATTATGTTGTACATTCCAACAGGTGTTATTATGTTGTACATTCCAACAGGTGTTATTATGTTGTACATTCCAACAGGTGTCATTATGTTGTACATTCCAACACCTGTTATTATGTTGTACATTCCAACACGTGTTATTATGTTGTACATTCTAACAGGTGTTATTATGTTGTACATTCCAACAGGTGTTATTATGTTGTACATTCCAACAGGTGTCATTATGTTGAACATTCCAACAGGTGTTATTATGTTGTACATTCCAACAGGTGTTATTATGTTTTACATTCCAACACCTGTTATTATGTTGTACATTCCAACAGGTGTTATTATGTTGTACATTCCAACACCTGTTATTATGTTGTACATTCCAACAGGTGTTATTATGTTGTACATTCCAACAGGTGTTATTATATTGTACATTCCAACAGGTGTTATTATGTTGTACATTCCAACAGTAGTTATTATGTTGTACATTCCAACACCTTTTATTATGTTGTACATTCCAACACCTTTTATTATGTTGTACATTCCAACACCTGTCATTATGTTGTACATTTCAACAGGTGTTATTATGTTGTACATTCCAACACCTGTTATTATGTTGTACATTTCAACAGGTGTTATTATGTTGTACATTCCAACACCTGTTATTATGTTGTACATTCCAACAGGTGGTATTATGTTGTACATTCCAACAGGTGTTATTATGTTGTACATTCCAACAGGTGTTATTATGTTGTACATTCCAACAGGTGTCATTATGTTGTACATTCCAACACCTGTTATTATGTTGTACATTCCAACACGTGTTATTATGTTGTACATTCTAACAGGTGTTATTATGTTGTACATTCCAACAGGTGTCATTATGTTGAACATTCCAACAGGTGTTATTATGTTGTACATTCCAACAGGTGTTATCATGTTGTACTTCCCAACACCTGTTATTATTTTGTACATTCCAACACATGTTATTATGTTGTACATTCCAACAGGTGTTATTATGTTGTACATTCCAACAGGTGTTATTATGTTGTACATTCCAACACCTGTTATTATGTTGTACATTCCAACAGGTGTTATTATGTTGTACATTCCAAAAGGTGTTATTATGTTGTACATTCCAACAGGTGTTATTATGTTGTACATTCCAACAGGTATTATTATGTTGTACATTCCAACAGGTGTTATTATGTTGTACATTCCAACGCCTTTATTATGTTGTACATTCCAATAGGTGTTATTATGTTGTACATTCCAACACCTTTTATTATGTTGTACATTCCAACACCTGTCATTATGTTTTACATTTCAACAGGTGTTATTATGTTGTACATTCCAACACCTGTTATTATGTTGTACATTTCAACAGGTGTTATTATGTTGTACATTCCAACAGGTGTTATTATGTTGTACATTCCAACAGGTGTTATTATGTTGTACATTCCAACAGGTGTTATTATGTTGTACATTCCAACAGGTGTTATTATGTTGTACATTCCAACACCTGTTATTATGTTGTACATTCCAACACCTGTTATTATGTTGTATATTCCAACATGTGTCATTATGTTGTACATTCCAACACCTGTTATTATGTTGTACATTCCAACAGGTGTCATTATGTTGAACATTCCAACAGGTTTTATTATGTTGTACATTCCAACAGGTGTTATTATGTTGTACAGTCCAACACCTGTTATTATGTTGTACATTCCAACAGGTGTTATTATGTTGTACATTCCAACAGGTGCTATTATGTTGTACATTCCAACAGGTGTTATTATGTTGTACATTCCAACACCTTTTATTATGTTGTACATTCCAACAGGTGTTATTATGTTGTACATTCCAACACCTTTTATTATGTTGTACACTCCAACAGGTGTTATTATGTTGTACATTCCAACACCTGTTATTATGTTGTACATTTCAACAGGTGTTATTATGTTGTACATTCCAACAGGTGTTATTATGTTGTACATTCCAACACCTGTTATTATTTTGTACATTTCAACGGTTTTATTATGTTGTACATTGCAACACCTGTTATCATGTTGTACATTCCAACAGGTATTATTATGTTGTAAATTCCAACACCTGTTATTATGTTGTACATTCCAACAGGTATTATTATGTTGTACATTCCAACACCTGTTATTATGTTGTACATTCCAACACCTGTTATTATGTTGTACATTCCAACAGGTGTTATTATGTTGTACATTCCAACAGGTGTTATTATGTTGTACATTCCAACACCTGTTATTATGTTGTACATTCCAACACCTGTTATTATGTTGTACATTCCAACACCTGTTATTATGTTGTACATTCCAACAGGTGTTATTATGTTGTACATTCCAACAGGTGTTATTATGTTGTACATTCCAACAGGTGTTATTATGTTGTACATTTCAACAGGTATTATTATGTTGTACATTCCAACAGGTATTATTATGTTGTACATTCCAACAGGTGTTATTGTGTTGTACATTCCAACACCTGTTATTATGTTGTACATTCCAACACCTGTTATTATGTTGTACATTCCAACAGGTGTTATTATGTTGTGCATTCCAACAGGTGTTATTATGTTGTACATTCCAACAGGTGTTATTATGTTGTACATTCCAACAGGTGTTATTATGTTGTACATTCTAACAGGTGTTATTATGTTGTACTTTCCAACAGGTGTTATTATGTTGTAAATTCCAACACCTGTTATTATGTTGTACATTCCAACAGGTATTATTATGTTGTACATTCCAACACCTGTTATTATGTTGTACATTCCAACAGGTATTATTATGTTGTACATTCCAACACCTGTTATTATGTTGCACATTCCAACAGGTATTATTATGTTGTACATTCCAACAGGTGTTATTATGTTGTAGAATCCAACACCTGCTATTATGTTGTACATTCCAACACCTGTTATTATGTTGTACATTCCAACAGGTGTTATTATGTTGTACATTCCAACACATGTTATTATGTTGTACATTTCAACAGGTGTTATTATGTTGTACATTCCAACAGGTGTTATTATGTTGTACATTCCAACAGGTGTTATTATGTTGTACATTCCAACAGGTGTTATTATGTTGTACATTCCAACACCTGTTATTATGTTGTACATTCCAACAGGTTTTATTATGTTGTACATTCCAACACCTATTATTATGTTGTACATTCCAACAGGTTTTATTATGTTGTACATTCCAACAGGTGTTATTATGTTGTACATTCCAACACCTGTTATTATGTTGTACATTCCAACAGGTGTTATTATGTTGTACATTCCAACAGGTGTTATTATGTTGTACATTCCAACAGGTGTTATTATGTTGTACATTCCAACTGGTATTATTATGTTGTACATTCCAACAGGTGTTATTATGTTGTACATTCCAACTGGTGTTATTATGTTGTACATTCCAACAGGTGTTATTATGTTGTACATTCCAACACCTGTTATTATGTTGTACATTCCAACACCTGTTATTATGTTGTACATTCCAACAGGTGTTGTTATGTTGTACATTCCAACACCTGTTATTATGTTGTACATTCCAACAGGTGTTATTATGTTGTACATTCCAACAAGTGTTATTATGTTGTACATTCCAACAGGTGTTATTATGTTGTACATTCCAACAGGTGTTATTATGTTGTACATTCCAACACGCGTTATTATGTTGTACATTCCAACAAGTGTTATTATGGTGTACATTCCAACAGGTGTTATTATGTTGTACATTCCAACAGGTGTTATTATGTTGTACATTCCAACACCTTTTATTATGCTGTACATTCCAACAGGTGTTATTATGTTGTACATTCCAACAGGTGTCATTATGTTGAACATTCCAACAGGTGTTATTATGTTGTACATTCCAACAGGTGTTATTATGTTGTACATTCCAACACCTGTTATTATGTTGTACATTCCAACACCTGTTATTATGTTGTACATTCCAACAGGTGTTATTATGTTGTACATTCCAACACCTGTTATTATGTTGTACATTCCAACAGGTGTTATTATGTTGTACATTCCAACAGGTGTTATTATGTTGTACATTCCAACAGGTGTTATTATGTTGTACATTCCAACAGGTGTTATTATGTTGTACATTCCAACAGGTATTATTATGTTGTACATTCCAACAGGTGTTATTATGTTGTACATTCCAACACCTTTTATTATGTTGTACATTCCAACAGGTGTTATTATGTTGTACATTCCAACACCTTTTATTATGTTGTACATTCCAACACCTGTCATTATGTTGTACATTTCAACAGGTGTTATTATGTTGTACATTCCAACACCTGTTATTATGTTGTACATTTCAACAGGTGTTATTATGTTGTACATTCCAACACCTGTTATTATGTTGTACATTCCAACACCTGTTATTATGTTGTACATTCCAACAGGTGTTATTATGTTGTACATTCCAACAGGTGTTATTATGTTGTACATTCCAACAGGTATTATTATGTTGTACATTCCAACACCTGTTATTATGTTGTACATTCCAACACGTGTTATTATGTTGTACATTCCAACATCTGTTATTATGTTGTACATTCCAACACCTGTTATTATGTTGTACATTCCAACACCTGTTATTATGTTGTACATTCCAACACCTGTTATTATGTTGTACATTCCAACACGTGTTATTGTGTTGTACATTCCAACAGGTGTCATTATGTTGTACATTCCAACACCTGTTATTATGTTGTACATTCCAACACGTGTTATTATGTTGTACATTCTAACAGGTGTTATTATGTTGTACATTCCAACAGGTGTTATTATGTTGTACATTCCAACAGGTGTTATTATGTTGTACATTCCAACACCTGTTATTATGTTGTACATTCCAACACCTGTTATTATGTTGTACATTCCAACACCTGTTATTATGTTGTACATTCCAACACCTGTTATTATGTTGTACATTCCAACACCTGTTATTATGTTGTACATTCCAACAGGTGTTATTATGTTGTACATTCCAACAGGTATTATTATGTTGTACATTCCAACAGGTGTTATTATGTTGTACATTCCAACACATTTTATTATGTTGAACATTCCAACAGGTGTTATTATGTTGTACATTCCAACACCTTTTATTATGTTGTACATTCCAACACCTGTCATTATGTTGTACATTTCAACAGGTGTTATTATGTTGTACATTCCAACACCTGTTATTATGTTGTACATTTCAACAGGTGTTATTATGTTGTACATTCCAACACCTGTTATTATGTTGTACATTCCAACAGGTGTTATTATGTTGTACATTCCAACAGGTGTTATTATGTTGTACATTCCAACAGGTGTTATTATGTTGTACATTCCAACAGGTGTCATTATGTTGTACATTCCAACAGGTGTCATTATGTTGTACATTCCAACACGTGTTATTATGTTGTACATTCCAACACGTGTTATTATGTTGTACATTCCAACACGTGTTATTATGTTGTACATTCCAACACCTGTTATTATGTTGTACATTCTAACAGGTGTTATTATGTTATACATTCCAACAGGTGTCATTATGTTGAACATTCCAACAGGTGTTATTATGTTGTACATTCCAACAGGTGTTATTATGTTGTACATTCCAACACCTGTTATTATGTTGTACATTCCAACAGGTGTTATTATGTTGTACATTCCAACACCTGTTATTATGTTGTACATTCCAACAGGTGTTATTATGTTGTACATTCCAACAGGTGTTATTATGTTGTACATTCCAACACCTTTTATTATGTTGTACATTCCAACAGGTGTTATTATGTTGTACATTTCAACGGGTGTTATTATGTTGTACATTCCAACAGGTGTCATTATGTTGTACATTCCAACATCTGTTATTATGTTGTACATTCCAACACCTGTTATTATGTTGTACATTCCAACACGTGTTATTATGTTGTACATTCCAACAGGTGTCATTATGTTGTACATTCCAACACCTGTTATTATGTTGTACATTCCAACACGTGTTATTATGTTTTACATTCTAACAGGTGTTATTATGTTGTACATTCCAACAGGTGTCATTATGTTGAACATTCCAACAGGTGTTATTATGTTGTACATTCCAACAGTTGTTATTATGTTGTACATTCCAACACCTGTTATTATGTTGTACATTCCAACACCTGTTATTATGTTGTACATTCCAACAGGTGTTATTATGTTGTACATTCCAACACCTGTTATTATGTTGTACATTCCAACAGGTGTTATTATGTTGTACATTCCAACAGGTGTTGTTATGTTGTACATTCCAACACCTGTTATTATGTTGTACATTCCAACAGGTATTATTATGTTGTACATTCCAACAGGTGTTATTATGTTGTACATTCCAACACCTTTTATTATGTTGTACATTCCAACAGGTGTTATTATGTTGTACATTCCAACACCTTTTATTATGTTGTACATTCCAACACCTGTCATTATGTTGTACATTTCAACAGGTGTTATTATGTTGTACATCCCAACACCTGTTATTATGTTGTACATTTCAACAGGTTTTATTATGTTGTACATTCCAGCACCTGTTATTATGTTGTACA
This sequence comes from Nerophis ophidion, assembly GCF_033978795.1. Classification (NCBI taxonomy): domain Eukaryota; kingdom Metazoa; phylum Chordata; class Actinopteri; order Syngnathiformes; family Syngnathidae; genus Nerophis; species Nerophis ophidion. Next base: position 192,479 of record NW_026906990.1, on the reverse strand, counting down.
TTCCAACAGGTGTTATTATGTTGTACATTCCAACAGGTGTTATTATGTTGTACATTCCAACAGGTGTCATTATGTTGTACATTCCAACACCTGTTATTATGTTGTACATTCTAACAGGTGTTATTATGTTGTACATTCCAACAGGTGTCATTATGTTGAACATTCCAACAGGTGTTATTATGTTGTACATTCCAACAGGTGTTATTATGTTGTACATTCCAACACCTGTTATTATGTTGTACTTTCCAACAGGTGTTATTATGTTGTACATTCCAACAGGTGTTATTATGTTGACAATTCCAACACCTGTTATTATGTTGTACATTCCAACAGGTGTTATTATGTTGTACATTCCAACAGGTGTTATTATGTTGTACATTCCAACAGGTGTTATTATGTTGTACATTCCAACACCTTTTATTATGTTGTACATTCCAACAGGTGTTATTATGTTGTACATTCCAACACCTTTTATTATGTTGTACATTCCAACACCTGTCATTATGTTGTACATTTCAACAGGTGTTATTATGTTGTACATTCCAACACCTGTTATTATGTTGTACATTCCAACAGGTGTAATTATGTTGTACATTCCAACACCTGTTATTATGTTGTACATTCCAACACCTGTTATTATGTTGTACATTCCAACAGGTGTTATTATGTTGTACATTCCAACAGGTGTTATTATGTTGTACATTCCAACACCTTTTATTATGTTGTACATTCCAACACCTGTCATTATGTTGTACATTTCAACAGGTGTTATTATGTTGTACATTCCAACACCTGTTATTATGTTGTACATTTCAACAGGTGTTATTATGTTGTACATTCCAACAGGTGTCATTATGTTGTACATTCCAACATCTGTTATTATGTTGTACATTCCAACACCTGTTATTATGTTGTACATTCCAACACGTGTTATTATGTTGTACATTCCAACAGGTGTCATTATGTTGTACATTCCAACACCTGTTATTATGTTTTACATTCCAACACGTGTTATTATGTTGTACATTCCAACAGGTGTTATTATGTTGTACATTCCAACAGGTGTCATTATGTTGAACATTCCAACAGGTGTTATTATGTTGTACATTCCAACAGTTGTTATCATGTTGTACATTCCAACACCTGTTATTATGTTGTACATTCCAACACCTGTTATTATGTTGTACATTCCAACAGGTGTTATCATGTTGTACATTCCAACACCTGTTATTATGTTGTACATTCCAACACCTGTTATTATGTTGTACATTCCAACAGGTGTTATAATGTTGTACATTCCAACACCTGTTATTATGTTGTACATTCCAACACCTGTTATTATGTTGTACATTCCAACAGGTGTTATTATGTTGTACATTCCAACAGGTGTTATTATGTTGTACATTCCAACACCTGTTATTATGTTGTACATTCCAACAGGTATTATTATGTTGTACATTCCAACAGGTGTTATTATGTTGTACATTCCAACAGGTTTCATTATGTTGTACATTCCAACACCTGTTATTATGTTGTACATTCTAACAGGTGTTATTATGTTGTACATTCCAACAGGTGTCATTATGTTGAACATTCCAACAGGTGTTATTATGTTGTACATTCCAACAGGTGTTATTATGTTGTACATTCCAACACCTGTTATTATGTTGTACATTCCAACAGGTGTTATTATGTTGTACATTCCAACAGGTGTCATTATGTTGTACATTCCAACACCTGTTATTATGTTGTACATTCTAACAGGTGTTATTATGTTGTACATTCCAACAGGTGTCATTATGTTGAACATTCCAACAGGTGTTATTATGTTGTACATTCCAACAGGTGTTATTATGTTGTACATTCCAACACCTGTTATTATGTTGTACATTCCAACAGGTGTTATTATGTTGTACATTCCAACAGGTGTTATTATGTTGTACATTCCAACACCTGTTATTATGTTGTACATTCCAACACCTGTTATTATGTTGTACATTCCAACAGGTGTTATTATGTTGTACATTCCAACAGATGTTATTATGTTGTACATTCCAACACCTTTTATTATGTTGTACATTCCAACAGGTGTTATTATGTTGTACATTCCAAAACCTTTTATTATGTTGTACATTCCAACACCTGTCATTATGTTGTACATTTCAACAGGTGTTATTATGTTGTACATTCCAACACCTGTTATTATGTTGTACATTCCAACAGGTGTTATTATGTTGTACATTCCAACACCTGTTATTATGTTGTACATTCCAACACCTGTTATTATGTTGTACATTCCAACACCTGTTATTATGTTGTACATTCCAACAGGTGTTATTATGTTGTACATTCCAACAGGTGTTATTATGTTGTACATTCCAACACCTTTTATTATGTTGTACATTCCAACACCTGTTATTATGTTGTACATTCCAACACCTTTTATTATGTTGTACATTCCAACACCTGTCATTATGTTGTACATTTCAACAGGTGTTATTATGTTGTACATTCCAACACCTGTTATTATGTTGTACATTCCAACACCTGTTATTATGTTGTACATTCCAACAGGTGTTATTATGTTGTACATTCCAACAGGTGTTATTATGTTGTACATTCCAACATCTGTTATTATGTTGTACATTCCAACACCTGTTATTATGTTGTACATTCCAACACCTGTTATTATGTTGTACATTCCAACAGGTGTCATTATGTTGTACATTCCAACACCTGTTATTATGTTGTACATTCCAACACGTGTTATTATGTTGTACATTCCGACAGGTGTCATTATGTTGAACATTCCAACAGGTGTTATTATGTTGTACATTCCAACAGGTGTTATTATGTTGTACATTCCAACACCTGTTATTATGTTGTACATTCCAACACCTGTTATTATGTTGTACATTCCAACACCTGTTATTACGTTGTACATTCCAACAGGTGTTATTATGTTGTACATTCCAACAGGTGTTATTATGTTGTACATTCCAACACCTGTTATTATGTTGTACATTCCAACAGGTATTATTATGTTGTACATTCCAACAGGTGTTATTATGTTGTACATTCCAACAGGTTTCATTATGTTGTACATTCCAACAGGTATTATTATGTTGTACATTCCAACAGGTGTTATTATGTTGTACATTCCAACAGGTTTCATTATGTTGTACATTCCAACACCTGTTATTATGTTGTACATTCTAACAGGTGTTATTATGTTGTACATTCCAACAGGTGTCATTATGTTGAACATTCCAACAGGTGTTATTATGTTGTACATTCCAACAGGTGTTATTATGTTGTACATTCCAACACCTGTTATTATGTTGTACATTCCAACAGGTGTTATTATGTTGTACATTCCAACAGGTGTCATTATGTTGTACATTCCAACACCTGTTATTATGTTGTACATTCTAACAGGTGTTATTATGTTGTACATTCCAACAGGTGTCATTATGTTGAACATTCCAACAGGTGTTATTATGTTGTACATTCCAACAGGTGTTATTATGTTGTACATTCCAACACCTGTTATTATGTTGTACATTCCAACAGGTGTTATTATGTTGTACATTCCAACAGGTGTTATTATGTTGTACATTCCAACACCTGTTATTATGTTGTACATTCCAACACCTGTTATTATGTTGTACATTCCAACAGGTGTTATTATGTTGTACATTCCAACAGATGTTATTATGTTGTACATTCCAACACCTTTTATTATGTTGTACATTCCAACAGGTGTTATTATGTTGTACATTCCAAAACCTTTTATTATGTTGTACATTCCAACACCTGTCATTATGTTGTACATTTCAACAGGTGTTATTATGTTGTACATTCCAACACCTGTTATTATGTTGTACATTCCAACAGGTGTTATTATGTTGTACATTCCAACACCTGTTATTATGTTGTACATTCCAACACCTGTTATTATGTTGTACATTCCAACACCTGTTATTATGTTGTACATTCCAACAGGTGTTATTATGTTGTACATTCCAACAGGTGTTATTATGTTGTACATTCCAACACCTTTTATTATGTTGTACATTCCAACACCTGTTATTATGTTGTACATTCCAACACCTTTTATTATGTTGTACATTCCAACACCTGTCATTATGTTGTACATTTCAACAGGTGTTATTATGTTGTACATTCCAACACCTGTTATTATGTTGTACATTCCAACACCTGTTATTATGTTGTACATTCCAACAGGTGTTATTATGTTGTACATTCCAACAGGTGTTATTATGTTGTACATTCCAACATCTGTTATTATGTTGTACATTCCAACACCTGTTATTATGTTGTACATTCCAACACCTGTTATTATGTTGTACATTCCAACAGGTGTCATTATGTTGTACATTCCAACACCTGTTATTATGTTGTACATTCCAACACGTGTTATTATGTTGTACATTCCGACAGGTGTCATTATGTTGAACATTCCAACAGGTGTTATTATGTTGTACATTCCAACAGGTGTTATTATGTTGTACATTCCAACACCTGTTATTATGTTGTACATTCCAACACCTGTTATTATGTTGTACATTCCAACAGGTGTTATTATGTTGTACATTCCAACAGGTGTTATTATGTTGTACATTCCAACAGGTGTTATTATGTTGTACATTCCAACAGGTGTTATTATGTTGTACATTCCAACAGGTGTTATTATGTTGTACATTCCAACAGGTGTTATTATGTTGTACATTCCAACAGGTGTTATTATGTTGTACATTCCAACACCTGTTATTATGTTGTACATTCCAACAGGTATTATTATGTTGTACATTCCAACAGGTGTTATTATGTTGTACATTCCAACACCTTTTATTATGTTGTACATTCCAACAGGTGTTATCATGTTGTACATTCCAACACCTTTTATTATGTTGTACATTCCAGAACCTGTCATTATGTTGTACATTTCAACAGGTGTTATTATGTTGTACATTCCAACACCTGTTATTATGTTGTACATTCCAACAGGTGTTATTATGTTGTCCATTCCAACAGGTGTTATTTTGTTGTACATTCCAACAGGTGTCATTATGTTGTACATTCCAACACCTGTTATTATGTTGTACATTCTAACAGGTGTTATTATGTTGTACATTCCAACAGGTGTCATTATGTTGAACATTCCAACAGGTGTTATTATGTTGTACATTCCAACAGGTGTTATTATGTTGTACATTCCAACACCTGTTATTATGTTGTACATTCCAACAGGTGTTATTATGTTGTACATTCCAACAGGTGTTATTATGTTGTACATTCCAACACCTGTTATTATGTTGTACATTCCAACAGGTGTTATTATGTTGTACATTCCAACAGGTGTTATTATGTTGTACATTCCAACAGGTGTTATTATGTTGTACATTCCAACACCTTTTATTATGTTGTACATTCCAACAGGTGTTATTATGTTGTACATTCCAACACCTTTTATTATGTTGTACATTCCAACACCTGTCATTATGTTGTACATTTCAACAGGTGTTATTATGTTGTACATTCCAACACCTGTTATTATGTTGTACATTCCAACAGGTGTTATTATGTTGTACATTCCAACACCTGTTATTATGTTGTACATTCCAACACCTGTTATTATGTTGTACATTCCAACACCTGTTATTATGTTGTACATTCCAACAGGTGTTATTATGTTGTACATTCCAACAGGTGTTATTATGTTGTACATTCCAACACCTTTTATTATGTTGTACATTCCAACAGGTGTTATTATGTTGTACATTCCAACACCTTTTATTATGTTGTACATTCCAACACCTGTCATTATGTTGTACATTTCAACAGGTGTTATTATGTTGTACATTCCAACACCTGTTATTATGTTGTACATTCCAACACCTGTTATTATGTTGTACATTCCAACAGGTGTTATTATGTTGTACATTCCAACAGGTGTTATTATGTTGTACATTCCAACATCTGTTATTATGTTGTACATTCCAACACCTGTTATTATGTTGTACATTCCAACACCTGTTATTATGTTGTACATTCCAACAGGTGTCATTATGTTGTACATTCCAACACGTGTTATTATGTTGTACATTCCAACACGTGTTATTATGTTGTACATTCTAACAGGTGTTATTATGTTGTACATTCCGACAGGTGTCATTATGTTGAACATTCCAACAGGTGTTATTATGTTGTACATTCCAACAGGTGTTATTATGTTGTACATTCCAACACCTGTTATTATGTTGTACATTCCAACACCTGTTATTATGTTGTACATTCCAACAGGTGTTATTATGTTGTACATTCCAACAGGTGTTATTATGTTGTACATTCCAACACCTGTTATTATGTTGTACATTCCAACAGGTGTTATTATGTTGTACATTCCAACAGGTGTTATTATGTTGTACATTCCAACAGGTGTTATTATGTTGTACATTCCAACAGGTATTATTATGTTGTACATTCCAACAGGTGTTATTATGTTGTACATTCCAACACCTTTTATTATGTTGTACATTCCAACAGGTGTTATTATGTTGTACATTCCAACACCTTTTATAATGTTGTACATTCCAACACCTGTCATTATGTTGTACATTTCAACAGGTGTTATTATGTTGTACATTCCAACACCTGTTATTATGTTGTACATTTCAACAGGTGTTATTATGTTGTACATTCCAACACCTGTTATTATGTTGTACATTCCAACAGGTGTTATTATGTTGTACATTCCAACAGGTGTTATTATGTTGTACATTCCAACAGGTGTTATTATGTTGTACATTCCAACAGGTATTATTATGTTGTACATTCCAACACCTGTTATTATGTTGTACATTCCAACAGGTGTTATTATGTTGTACATTCCAACATCTGTTATTATGTTGTACATTCCAACACCTGTTATTATGTTGTACATTCCAACAGCTGTTATTATGTTGTACATTCCAACACGTGTTATTATGTTGTACATTCCAACAGGTGTCATTATGTTGTACATTCCAACACCTGTTATTATGTTGTACATTCCAACACGTGTTATTATGTTGTACATTCTAACAGGTGTTATTATGTTGTACATTCCAACAGGTGTCATTATGTTGAACATTCCAACAGGTGTTATTATGTTGTACATTCCAACAGGTGTTATTATGTTGTACATTCCAACACCTGTTATTATGTTGTACATTCCAACAGGTGTTATTATGTTGTACATTCCAACACCTGTTATTATGTTGTACATTCCAACACCTGTTATTATGTTGTACATTCCAACAGGTGTTATTATGTTGTACTTTCCAACAGGTGTTATTATGTTGTACATTCCAACAGGTATTATTATGTTGTACATTCCAACAGGTGTTATTATGTTGTACATTCCAACACATTTTATTATGTTGTACATTCCAACAGGTGTTATTATGTTGTACATTCCAACACCTTTTATTATGTTGTACATTCCAACACCTGTCATTATGTTGTACATTTCTACAGGTGTTATTATGTTGTACATTCCAACACCTGTTATTATGTTGTACATTTCAACAGGTGTTATTATGTTGTACATTCCAACACCTGTTATTATGTTGTACATTCCAACAGGTGTTATTATGTTGTACATTCCAACAGGTGTTATTATGTTGTACATTCCAACAGGTGTCATTATGTTGTACATTCCAACACCTGTTATTATGTTGTACATTCCAACACCTGTTATTATGTTGTACATTCTAACAGGTGTTATTATGTTGTACATTCCAACAGGTGTCATTATGTTGAACATTCCAACAGGTGTTATTATGTTGTACATTCCAACAGGTTTATTATGTTGTACATTCCAACACCTGTTATTATGTTGTACATTCCAACAGGTGTTATTATGTTGTACATTCCAACAGGTGTAATTATGTTGTACATTCCAACAGGTGTTATTATGTTGTACATTCCAACAGGTGTAATTATGTTGTACATTCCAACACCTGTTATTATGTTGTACATTCCAACAGGTGTTATTATGTTGTACATTCCAACAGGTGTTATTATGTTGTACATTCCAACAGGTGTTATTATGTTGTACATTCCAACAGGTGTTATTATGTTGTACATTCCAACACCTTTTATTATGTTGTACATTCCAACAGGTGTTATTATGTTGTACATTCCAACACCTTTTATTATGTTGTACATTCCAACACCTGTCATTATGTTGTACATTTCAACAGGTGTTATTATGTTGTACATTCCAACACCTGTTATTATGTTGTACATTTCAAAAGGTGTTATTATGTTGTACATTCCAACAGGTGTCATTATGTTGTACATTCCAACATCTGTTATTATGTTGTACATTCCAACACCTGTTATTATGTTGTACATTCCAACACGTGTTATTATGTTGTACATTCCAACATGTGTCATTATGTTGTACATTCCAACACCTGTTATTATGTTGTACATTCCAACACGTGTTATTATGTTGTACATTCTAACAGGTGTTATTATATTTTACATTCCAACAGGTGTCATTATGTTGAACATTCCAACAGGTGTTATTATGTTGTACATTCCAACAGTTGTTATTATGTTGTACATTCCAACACCTGTTATTATGTTGTACATTCCAACAGGTGTTATTATGTTGTACATTCCAACAGGTGTTATTATGTTGTACATTCCAACACCTGTTATTATGTTGTACATTCCAACAGGTGTTATTATGTTGTACATTCCAACAGGTGTTATTATGTTGTACATTCCAACAGGTGTTATTATGTTGTACATTCCAACAGGTATTATTATGTTGTACATTCCAACAGGTGTTATTATGTTGTACATTCCAACACCTTTTATTATGTTGTACATTCCAACACCTGTCATTATGTTGTACATTTCAACAGGTGTCATTATGTTGTACATTCCAACACCTGTTATTATTTTGTACATTTAAACAGGTGTTATTATGTTGTACATTCCAACACCTGTTATTATGTTGTACATTCCAACAGGTGTTATTATGTTGTACATTCCAACAGGTGTTATTATGTTGTACATTCCAACAGGTGTTATTATGTTGTACATTCCAACAGGTGTCATTATGTTTTACATTCCAACACCTGTTATTATGTTGTACATTCCAACATGTGTTATTATGTTGTACATTCTAACAGGTGTTATTATGTTGTACATTCCAACAGGTGTCATTATGTTGAACATTCCAACAGGTGTCATTATGTTGAACATTCCAACAGGTGTTATTATGTTGTACATTCCAACAGGTGTTATTATGTTGTACATTCCAACAGGTGTTATTATGTTGTACATTCCAACACCTGTTATTATGTTGTACATTCCAACAGGTGTTATTATGTTGTACATTCCAACAGGTGTTATTATGTTGTACATTCCAACCGGTGTTATTATGTTGTACATTCCTACAGGTGTTATTATGTTGTACATTCCAACACCTTTTATTATGTTGTACATTCCAACAGGCGTTATTATGTTGTACATTCCAACACCTTTTATTATGTTGTACATTCCAACACCTGTCATTATGTTGTACATTTCAACAGGTGTTATTATGTTGTACATTCCAACACCTGTTATTATGTTGTACATTTCAACAGGTGTTATTATGTTGTACATTCCAACAGGTGTCATTATGTTGTACATTCCAACACCTGTTATTATGTTGTACATTCCAACACGTGTTATTATGTTGTACATTCTAACAGGTGTTATTATGTTGTACATTCCAACAGGTGTCATTATGTTGAACATTCCAACAGGTGTTATTATGTTGTACATTCCAACAGGTGTCATTATGTTGTACATTCCAACACCTGTTATTATGTTGTACATTCCAACACCTGTTATTATGTTGTACATTCCAACAGGTGTTATTATGTTGTACATTCCAACAGGTGTTATTATGTTGTACATTCCAACATCTGTTATTATGTTGTACATTCCAACACCTGTTATTATGTTGTACATTCCAACACCTGTTATTATGTTGTACATTCCAACAGGTGTTATTATGTTGTACATTCCAACAGGTGTCATTATGTTGAACATTCCAACAGGTGTTATTATGTTGTACATTCCAACAGGTGTTATTATGTTGTACATTCCAACACCTGTTATTATGTTGTACATTCCAACAGGTGTTATTATGTTGTACATTCCAACAGGTATTATTATGTTGTACATTCCAACAGGTGTTATTATGTTGTACATTCCAACAGGTGTTATTATGTTGTACATTCCAACACCTGTTATTATGTTGTACATTCCAACAGGTGTTATTATGTTGTACATTCCAACAGGTGTTATTATGTTGTACATTCCAACAGGTGTTATTATGTTGTACATTCCAACACCTGTTATTATGTTGTACATTCCAACAGGTGTTATTATGTTGTACATTCCAACAGGTGTTATTATGTTGTACATTCCAACAGGTGTTATTATGTTGTACATTCCAACACCTTTTATTATGTTGTACATTCCAACAGGTGTTATTATGTTGTACATTCCAACAGGTGTCATTATGTTGTACATTCCAACACGTGTTATTATGTTGTACATTCCAACACCTGTTATTATGTTGTACATTCCAACACCTGTTATTATGTTGTACATTCCAACAGGTGTTATTATGTTGTACATTCCAACACCTGTTATTATGTTGTACATTCCAACACCTGTTATTATGTTGTACATTCCAACACCTGTTATTATGTTGTACATTCCAACAGGTGTTATTATGTTGTACATTCCAACAGGTGTTATTATGTTGTACATTCCAACACCTTTTATTATGTTGTACATTCCAACAGGTGTTATTATGTTGTACATTCCAACACCTTTTATTATGTTGTACATTCCAACACCTGTCATTATGTTGTACATTTCAACAGGTGTTATTATGTTGTACATTCCAACACCTGTTATTATGTTGTACATTCCAACACCTGTTATTATGTTGTACATTCCAACAGGTGTTATTATGTTGTACATTCCAACAGGTGTTATTATGTTGTACATTCCAACATCTGTTATTATGTTGTACATTCCAACACCTGTTATTATGTTGTACATTCCAACACCTGTTATTATGTTGTACATTCCAACAGGTGTCATTATGTTGTACATTCCAACACGTGTTATTATGTTGTACATTCCAACACGTGTTATTATGTTGTACATTCTAACAGGTGTTATTATGTTGTACATTCCGACAGGTGTCATTATGTTGAACATTCCAACAGGTGTTATTATGTTGTACATTCCAACAGGTGTTATTATGTTGTACATTCCAACACCTGTTATTATGTTGTACATTCCAACACCTGTTATTATGTTGTACATTCCAACAGGTGTTATTATGTTGTACATTCCAACAGGTGTTATTATGTTGTACATTCCAACACCTGTTATTATGTTGTACATTCCAACAGGTGTTATTATGTTGTACATTCCAACAGGTGTTATTATGTTGTACATTCCAACAGGTGTTATTATGTTGTACATTCCAACAGGTATTATTATGTTGTACATTCCAACAGGTGTTATTATGTTGTACATTCCAACACCTTTTATTATGTTGTACATTCCAACAGGTGTTATTATGTTGTACATTCCAACACCTTTTATAATGTTGTACATTCCAACACCTGTCATTATGTTGTACATTTCAACAGGTGTTATTATGTTGTACATTCCAACACCTGTTATTATGTTGTACATTTCAACAGGTGTTATTATGTTGTACATTCCAACACCTGTTATTATGTTGTACATTCCAACAGGTGTTATTATGTTGTACATTCCAACAGGTGTTATTATGTTGTACATTCCAACAGGTGTTATTATGTTGTACATTCCAACAGGTATTATTATGTTGTACATTCCAACACCTGTTATTATGTTGTACATTCCAACAGGTGTTATTATGTTGTACATTCCAACATCTGTTATTATGTTGTACATTCCAACACCTGTTATTATGTTGTACATTCCAACAGCTGTTATTATGTTGTACATTCCAACACGTGTTATTATGTTGTACATTCCAACAGGTGTCATTATGTTGTACATTCCAACACCTGTTATTATGTTGTACATTCCAACACGTGTTATTATGTTGTACATTCTAACAGGTGTTATTATGTTGTACATTCCAACAGGTGTCATTATGTTGAACATTCCAACAGGTGTTATTATGTTGTACATTCCAACAGGTGTTATTATGTTGTACATTCCAACACCTGTTATTATGTTGTACATTCCAACAGGTGTTATTATGTTGTACATTCCAACACCTGTTATTATGTTGTACATTCCAACACCTGTTATTATGTTGTACATTCCAACAGGTGTTATTATGTTGTACTTTCCAACAGGTGTTATTATGTTGTACATTCCAACAGGTATTATTATGTTGTACATTCCAACAGGTGTTATTATGTTGTACATTCCAACACATTTTATTATGTTGTACATTCCAACAGGTGTTATTATGTTGTACATTCCAACACCTTTTATTATGTTGTACATTCCAACACCTGTCATTATGTTGTACATTTCTACAGGTGTTATTATGTTGTACATTCCAACACCTGTTATTATGTTGTACATTTCAACAGGTGTTATTATGTTGTACATTCCAACACCTGTTATTATGTTGTACATTCCAACAGGTGTTATTATGTTGTACATTCCAACAGGTGTTATTATGTTGTACATTCCAACAGGTGTCATTATGTTGTACATTCCAACACCTGTTATTATGTTGTACATTCCAACACCTGTTATTATGTTGTACATTCTAACAGGTGTTATTATGTTGTACATTCCAACAGGTGTCATTATGTTGAACATTCCAACAGGTGTTATTATGTTGTACATTCCAACAGGTGTTATTATGTTGTACATTCCAACACCTGTTATTATGTTGTACATTCCAACAGGTGTTATTATGTTGTACATTCCAACAGGTGTAATTATGTTGTACATTCCAACAGGTGTTATTATGTTGTACATTCCAACAGGTGTAATTATGTTGTACATTCCAACACCTGTTATTATGTTGTACATTCCAACAGGTGTTATTATGTTGTACATTCCAACAGGTGTTATTATGTTGTACATTCCAACAGGTGTTATTATGTTGTACATTCCAACAGGTGTTATTATGTTGTACATTCCAACACCTTTTATTATGTTGTACATTCCAACAGGTGTTATTATGTTGTACATTCCAACACCTTTTATTATGTTGTACATTCCAACACCTGTCATTATGTTGTACATTTCAACAGGTGTTATTATGTTGTACATTCCAACACCTGTTATTATGTTGTACATTTCAAAAGGTGTTATTATGTTGTACATTCCAACAGGTGTCATTATGTTGTACATTCCAACATCTGTTATTATGTTGTACATTCCAACACCTGTTATTATGTTGTACATTCCAACACGTGTTATTATGTTGTACATTCCAACATGTGTCATTATGTTGTACATTCCAACACCTGTTATTATGTTGTACATTCCAACACGTGTTATTATGTTGTACATTCTAACAGGTGTTATTATATTTTACATTCCAACAGGTGTCATTATGTTGAACATTCCAACAGGTGTTATTATGTTGTACATTCCAACAGTTGTTATTATGTTGTACATTCCAACACCTGTTATTATGTTGTACATTCCAACAGGTGTTATTATGTTGTACATTCCAACAGGTGTTATTATGTTGTACATTCCAACACCTGTTATTATGTTGTACATTCCAACAGGTGTTATTATGTTGTACATTCCAACAGGTGTTATTATGTTGTACATTCCAACAGGTGTTATTATGTTGTACATTCCAACAGGTATTATTATGTTGTACATTCCAACAGGTGTTATTATGTTGTACATTCCAACACCTTTTATTATGTTGTACATTCCAACACCTGTCATTATGTTGTACATTTCAACAGGTGTCATTATGTTGTACATTCCAACACCTGTTATTATGTTGTACATTTCAACAGGTGTTATTATGTTGTACATTCCAACACCTGTTATTATGTTGTACATTCCAACAGGTGTTATTATGTTGTACATTCCAACAGGTGTTATTATGTTGTACATTCCAACAGGTGTTATTATGTTGTACATTCCAACAGGTGTCATTATGTTTTACATTCCAACACCTGTTATTATGTTGTACATTCCAACATGTGTTATTATGTTGTACATTCTAACAGGTGTTATTATGTTGTACATTCCAACAGGTGTCATTATGTTGAACATTCCAACAGGTGTCATTATGTTGAACATTCCAACAGGTGTTATTATGTTGTACATTCCAACAGGTGTTATTATGTTGTACATTCCAACAGGTGTTATTATGTTGTACATTCCAACACCTGTTATTATGTTGTACATTCCAACAGGTGTTATTATGTTGTACATTCCAACAGGTGTTATTATGTTGTACATTCCAACCGGTGTTATTATGTTGTACATTCCTACAGGTGTTATTATGTTGTACATTCCAACACCTTTTATTATGTTGTACATTCCAACAGGCGTTATTATGTTGTACATTCCAACACCTTTTATTATGTTGTACATTCCAACACCTGTCATTATGTTGTACATTTCAACAGGTGTTATTATGTTGTACATTCCAACACCTGTTATTATGTTGTACATTTCAACAGGTGTTATTATGTTGTACATTCCAACAGGTGTCATTATGTTGTACATTCCAACACCTGTTATTATGTTGTACATTCCAACACGTGTTATTATGTTGTACATTCTAACAGGTGTTATTATGTTGTACATTCCAACAGGTGTCATTATGTTGAACATTCCAACAGGTGTTATTATGTTGTACATTCCAACAGGTGTTATTATGTTGTACATTCCAACACCTGTTATTATGTTGTACATTCCAACACCTGTTATTATGTTGTACATTCCAACACCTGTTATTATGTTGTACATTCCAACACCTGTTATTATGTTGTACATTCCAACAGGTGTTATTATGTTGTACATTCCAACAGGTGTTATTATGTTGTACATTACAACAGGTGTTATTATGTTGTACATTCCAACAGGTATTATTATGTTGTACATTCCAACAGGTGTTATTATGTTGTACATTCCAACACCTTTTATTATGTTGTACATTCCAACAGGTGTTATTATGTTGTACATTCCAACACCTTTTATTATGTTGTACATTCCAACACCTGTCATTATGTTGTACATTTCAACAGGTGTTATTATGTTGTACATTCCAACACCTGTTATTATGTTGTACATTTCAACAGGTGTTATTATGTTGTACATTCCAACAGGTGTTATTATGTTGTACATTCCAACACCTGTTATTATGTTGTACATTCCAACATGTGTTATTATGTTGTACATTCCAACAGGTGTTATTATGTTGTACATTCCAACAGGTGTCATTATGTTGTACATTCCAACACCTGTTATTATGTTGTACATTCCAACACGTGTTATTATGTTGTACATTCTAACAGGTGTTATTATGTTGTACATTCCAACTGGTGTCATTATGTTGTACATTCCAACAGGTGTCATTATGTTGAACATTCCAACAGGTGTTATTATGTTGTACATTCCAACAGGTGTTATTATGTTTTACATTCCAACACCTGTTATTATGTTGTACATTCCAACAGGTGTTATTATGTTGTACATTCCATCACCTGTTATTATGTTGTACATTCCAACAGGTGTTATTATGTTGTACATTCCAACAGGTGTTATTATATTGTACATTCCAACAGGTGTTATTATGTTGTACATTCCAACAGGTGTTATTATGTTGTACATTCCAACACCTTTTATTATGTTGTACATTCCAACAGGTGTTATTATGTTGTACATTCCAACACCTTTTATTATGTTGTGCATTCCAACACCTGTCACTATGTTGTACATTTCAACAGGTGTTATTATGTTATACATTCCAACACCTGTTATTATGTTGTACATTTCAACAGGTGTTATTATGTTGTACATTCCAACACCTGTTATTATGTTGTACATTCCAACAGGTGGTATTATGTTGTACATTCCAACAGGTGTTATTATGTTGTACATTCCAACAGGTGTTATTATGTTGTACATTCCAACAGGTGTCATTATGTTGTACATTCCAACACCTGTTATTATGTTGTACATTCCAACACGTGTTATTATGTTGTACATTCTAACAGGTGTTATTATGTTGTACATTCCAACAGGTGTCATTATGTTGAACATTCCAACAGGTGTTATTATGTTGTACATTCCAAAAGGTGTTATTATGTTGTACATCCCAACACCTGTTATTATGTTGTACATTCCAACACATGTTATTATGTTGTACATTCCAACAGGTGTTATTATGTTGTACATTCCAACACCTGTTATTATGTTGTACATTCCAACAGGTGTTATTATGTTGTACATTCCAACAGGTGTTATTATGTTGTACATTCCAACAGGTTTCATTATGTTGTACATTCCAACACCTGTTATTATGTTGTACATTCTAACAGGTGTTATTATGTTGTACATTCCAACAGGTGTCATTATGTTGAACATTCCAACAGGTGTTATTATGTTGTACATTCCAACAGGTGTTATTATGTTGTACATTCCAACACCTGTTATTATGTTGTACATTCCAACAGGTGTTATTATGTTGTACATTCCAACAGGTGTTATTATGTTGTACATTCCAACACCTGTTATTATGTTGTACATTCCAACAGGTGTTATTATGTTGTACATTCCAACAGGTGTTATTATGTTGTACATTCCAACAGGTGTTATTATGTTGTACATTCCAACACCTTTTATTATGTTGTACATTCCAACAGGTGTTATTATGTTGTACATTCCAAAACCTTTTATTATGTTGTACATTCCAACACCTGTCATTATGTTGTACATTTCAACAGGTGTTATTATGTTGTACATTCCAACACCTGTTATTATGTTGTACATTCCAACAGGTGTTATTATGTTGTACATTCCAACACCTGTTATTATGTTGTACATTCCAACACCTGTTATTATGTTGTACATTCCAACACCTGTTATTATGTTGTACATTCCAACAGGTGTTATTATGTTGTACATTCCAACAGGTGTTATTATGTTGTACATTCCAACACCTTTTATTATGTTGTACATTCCAACAGGTGTTATTATGTTGTACATTCCAACACCTTTTATTATGTTGTACATTCCAACACCTGTCATTATGTTGTACATTTCAACAGGTGTTATTATGTTGTACATTCCAACACCTGTTATTATGTTGTACATTCCAACACCTGTTATTATGTTGTACATTCCAACAGGTGTTATTATGTTGTAAATTCCAACAGGTGTTATTATGTTGTACATTCCAACATCTGTTATTATGTTGTACATTCCAACACCTGTTATTATGTTGTACATTCCAACACCTGTTATTATGTTGTACATTCCAACAGGTGTCATTATGTTGTACATTCCAACACCTGTTATTATGTTGTACATTCCAACACGTGTTATTATGTTGTACATTCCGACAGGTGTCATTATGTTGAACATTCCAACAGGTGTTATTATGTTGTACATTCCAACAGGTGTTATTATGTTGTACATTCCAACACCTGTTATTATGTTGTACATTCCAACACCTGTTATTATGTTGTATATTCCAACAGGTGTTATTATGTTGTACATTCCAACAGGTGTTATTATGTTGTACATTCCAACAGGTGTTATTATGTTGTACATTCCAACAGGTGTTATTATGTTGTACATTCCAACAGGTGTTATTATGTTGTACATTCCAACAGGTGTTATTATGTTGTACATTCCAACAGGTGTTATTATGTTGTACATTCCAACACCTGTTATTATGTTGTACATTCCAACAGGTATTATTATGTTGTACATTCCAACAGGTGTTATTATGTTGTACATTCCAACACCTTTTATTATGTTGTACATTCCAACAGGTGTTATTATGTTGTACATTCCAACACCTTTTATTATGTTGTACATTCCAACACCTGTCATTATGTTGTACATTTCAACAGGTGTTATTATGTTGTACATTCCAACACCTGTTATTATGTTGTACATTCCAACAGGTGTTATTATGTTGTCCATTCCAACAGGTGTTATTTTGTTGTACATTCCAACAGGTGTCATTATGTTGTACATTCCAACACCTGTTATTATGTTGTACATTCTAACAGGTGTTATTATGTTGTACATTCCAACAGGTGTCATTATGTTGAACATTCCAACAGGTGTTATTATGTTGTACATTCCAACAGGTGTTATTATGTTGTACATTCCAACACCTGTTATTATGTTGTACATTCCAACAGGTGTTATTATGTTGTACATTCCAACAGGTGTTATTATGTTGTACATTCCAACACCTGTTATTATGTTGTACATTCCAACAGGTGTTATTATGTTGTACATTCCAACAGGTGTTATTATGTTGTACATTCCAACAGGTGTTATTATGTTGTACATTCCAACACCTTTTATTATGTTGTACATTCCAACAGGTGTTATTATGTTGTACATTCCAACACCTTTTATTATGTTGTACATTCCAACACCTGTCATTATGTTGTACATTTCAACAGGTGTTATTATGTTGTACATTCCAACACCTGTTATTATGTTGTACATTCCAACAGGTGTTATTATGTTGTACATTCCAACACCTGTTATTATGTTGTACATTCCAACACCTGTTATTATGTTGTACATTCCAACACCTGTTATTATGTTGTACATTCCAACAGGTGTTATTATGTTGTACATTCCAACAGGTGTTATTATGTTGTACATTCCAACACCTTTTATTATGTTGTACATTCCAACAGGTGTTATTATGTTGTACATTCCAACACCTTTTATTATGTTGTACATTCCAACACCTGTCATTATGTTGTACATTTCAACAGGTGTTATTATGTTGTACATTCCAACACCTGTTATTATGTTGTACATTCCAACACCTGTTATTATGTTGTACATTCCAACAGGTGTTATTATGTTGTACATTCCAACAGGTGTTATTATGTTGTACATTCCAACATCTGTTATTATGTTGTACATTCCAACACCTGTTATTATGTTGTACATTCCAACACCTGTTATTATGTTGTACATTCCAACAGGTGTCATTATGTTGTACATTCCAACACCTGTTATTATGTTGTACATTCCAACACGTGTTATTATGTTGTACATTCTAACAGGTGTTATTATGTTGTACATTCCGACAGGTGTCATTATGTTGAACATTCCAACAGGTGTTATTATGTTGTACATTCCAACAGGTGTTATTATGTTGTACATTCCAACACCTGTTATTATGTTGTACATTCCAACACCTGTTATTATGTTGTACATTCCAACAGGTGTTATTATGTTGTACATTCCAACAGGTGTTATTATGTTGTACATTCCAACACCTGTTATTATGTTGTACATTCCAACAGGTGTTATTATGTTGTACATTCCAACAGGTGTTATTATGTTGTACATTCCAACAGGTGTTATTATGTTGTACATTCCAACAGGTATTATTATGTTGTACATTCCAACAGGTGTTATTATGTTGTACATTCCAACACCTTTTATTATGTTGTACATTCCAACAGGTGTTATTATGTTGTACATTCCAACACCTTTTATAATGTTGTACATTCCAACACCTGTCATTATGTTGTACATTTCAACAGGTGTTATTATGTTGTACATTCCAACACCTGTTATTATGTTGTACATTTCAACAGGTGTTATTATGTTGTACATTCCAACACCTGTTATTATGTTGTACATTCCAACAGGTGTTATTATGTTGTACATTCCAACAGGTGTTATTATGTTGTACATTCCAACAGGTGTTATTATGTTGTACATTCCAACAGGTATTATTATGTTGTACATTCCAACACCTGTTATTATGTTGTACATTCCAACAGGTGTTATTATGTTGTACATTCCAACATCTGTTATTATGTTGTACATTCCAACACCTGTTATTATGTTGTACATTCCAACAGCTGTTATTATGTTGTACATTCCAACACGTGTTATTATGTTGTACATTCCAACAGTTGTCATTATGTTGTACATTCCAACACCTGTTATTATGTTGTACATTCCAACACGTGTTATTATGTTGTACATTCTAACAGGTGTTATTATGTTGTACATTCCAACAGGTGTCATTATGTTGAACATTCCAACAGGTGTTATTATGTTGTACATTCCAACAGGTGTTATTATGTTGTACATTCCAACACCTGTTATTATGTTGTACATTCCAACAGGTGTTATTATGTTGTACATTCCAACACCTGTTATTATGTTGTACATTCCAACACCTGTTATTATGTTGTACATTCCAACAGGTGTTATTATGTTGTACTTTCCAACAGGTGTTATTATGTTGTACATTCCAACAGGTATTATTATGTTGTACATTCCAACAGGTGTTATTATGTTGTACATTCCAACACATTTTATTATGTTGTACATTCCAACAGGTGTTATTATGTTGTACATTCCAACACCTTTTATTATGTTGTACATTCCAACACCTGTCATTATGTTGTACATTTCTACAGGTGTTATTATGTTGTACATTCCAACACCTGTTATTATGTTGTACATTTCAACAGGTGTTATTATGTTGTACATTCCAACACCTGTTATTATGTTGTACATTCCAACATGTGTTATTATGTTGTACATTCCAACAGGTGTTATTATGTTGTACATTCCAACAGGTGTCATTATGTTGTACATTCCAACACCTGTTATTATGTTGTACATTCCAACACCTGTTATTATGTTGTACATTCTAACAGGTGTTATTATGTTGTACATTCCAACAGGTGTCATTATGTTGAACATTCCAACAGGTGTTATTATTTTGTACATTCCAACAGGTGTTATTATGTTGTACATTCCAACACCTGTTATTATGTTGTACATTCCAACAGGTGTTATTATGTTGTACATTCCAACAGGTGTAATTATGTTGTACATTCCAACAGGTGTTATTATGTTGTACATTCCAACAGGTGTAATAATGTTGTACATTCCAACACCTGTTATTATGTTGTACATTCCAACAGGTGTTATTATGTTGTACATTCCAACAGGTGTTATTATGTTGTACATTCCAACAGGTGTTATTATGTTGTACATTCCAACAGGTGTTATTATGTTGTACATTCCAACACCTTTTATTATGTTGTACATTCCAACAGGTGTTATTATGTTGTACATTCCAACACCTTTTATTATGTTGTACATTCCAACACCTGTCATTATGTTGTACATTTCAACAGGTGTTATTATGTTGTACATTCCAACACCTGTTATTATGTTGTACATTTCAAAAGGTGTTATTATGTTGTACATTCCAACAGGTGTCATTATGTTGTACATTCCAACATCTGTTATTATGTTGTACATTCCAACACCTGTTATTATGTTGTACATTCCAACACGTGTTATTATGTTGTACATTCCAACAGGTGTCATTATGTTGTACATTCCAACACCTGTTATTATGTTGTACATTCCAACACGTGTTATTATGTTGTACATTCTAACAGGTGTTATTATATTTTACATTCCAACAGGTGTCATTATGTTGAACATTCCAACAGGTGTTATTATGTTGTACATTCCAACAGTTGTTATTATGTTGTACATTCCAACACCTGTTATTATGTTGTACATTCCAACAGGTGTTATTATGTTGTACATTCCAACAGGTGTTATTATGTTGTACATTCCAACACCTGTTATTATGTTTACATTCCAACAGGTGTTATTATGTTGTACATTCCAACAGGTGTTATTATGTTGTACATTCCAACAGGTGTTATTATGTTGTACATTCCAACAGGTATTATTATGTTGTACATTCCAACAGGTGTTATTATGTTGTACATTCCAACACCTTTTATTATGTTGTACATTCCAACACCTGTCATTATGTTGTACATTTCAACAGGTGTCATTATGTTGTACATTCCAACACCTGTTATTATGTTGTACATTTCAACAGGTGTTATTATGTTGTACATTCCAACACCTGTTATTATGTTGTACATTCCAACAGGTGTTATTATGTTGTACATTCCAACAGGTGTTATTATGTTGTACATTCCAACAGGTGTTATAATGTTGTACATTCCAACAGGTGTCATTATGTTTTACATTCCAACACCTGTTATTATGTTGTACATTCCAACATGTGTTATTATGTTGTACATTCTAACAGGTGTTATTATGTTGTACATTCCAACAGGTGTCATTATGTTGAACATTCCAACAGGTGTCATTATGTTGAACATTCCAACAGGTGTTATTATGTTGTACATTCCAACAGGTGTTATTATGTTGTACATTCCAACAGGTGTTATTATGTTGTACATTCCAACACCTGTTATTATGTTGTACATTCCAACAGGTGTTATTATGTTGTACATTCCAACAGGTGTTATTATGTTGTACATTCCAACCGGTGTTATTATGTTGTACATTCCTACAGGTGTTATTATGTTGTACATTCCAACACCTTTTATTATGTTGTACATTCCAACAGGTGTTATTATGTTGTACATTCCAACACCTTTTATTATGTTGTACATTCCAACACCTGTCATTATGTTGTACATTTCAACAGGTGTTATTATGTTGTACATTCCAACACCTGTTATTATGTTGTACATTTCAACAGGTGTTATTATGTTGTACATTCCAACAGGTGTCATTATGTTGTACATTCCAACACCTGTTATTATGTTGTACATTCCAACACGTGTTATTATGTTGTACATTCTAACAGGTGTTATTATGTTGTACATTCCAACAGGTGTCATTATGTTGAACATTCCAACAGGTGTTATTATGTTGTACATTCCAACAGGTGTTATTATGTTGTACATTCCAACACCTGTTATTATGTTGTACATTCCAACACCTGTTATTATGTTGTACATTCCAACACCTGTTATTATGTTGTACATTCCAACACCTGTTATTATGTTGTACATTCCAACAGGTGTTATTATGTTGTACATTCCAACAGGTGTTATTATGTTGTACATTACAACAGGTGTTATTATGTTGTACATTCCAACAGGTATTATTATGTTGTACATTCCAACAGGTGTTATTATGTTGTACATTCCAACACCTTTTATTATGTTGTACATTCCAACAGGTGTTATTATGTTGTACATTCCAACACCTTTTATTATGTTGTACATTCCAACACCTGTCATTATGTTGTACATTTCAACAGGTGTTATTATGTTGTACATTCCAACACCTGTTATTATGTTGTACATTTCAACAGGTGTTATTATGTTGTACATTCCAACAGGTGTTATTATGTTGTACATTCCAACACCTGTTATTATGTTGTACATTCCAACAGGTGTTATTATGTTGTACATTCCAACAGGTGTTATTATGTTGTACATTCCAACAGGTGTCATTATGTTGTACATTCCAACACCTGTTATTATGTTGTACATTCCAACACGTGTTATTATGTTGTACATTCTAACAGGTGTTATTATGTTGTACATTCCAACAGGTGTCATTATGTTGTACATTCCAACAGGTGTCATTATGTTGAACATTCCAACAGGTGTTATTATGTTGTACATTCCAACAGGTGTTATTATGTTTTACATTCCAACACCTGTTATTATGTTGTACATTCCAACAGGTGTTATTATGTTGTACATTCCATCACCTGTTATTATGTTGTACATTCCAACAGGTGTTATTATGTTGTACATTCCAACAGGTGTTATTATATTGTACATTCCAACAGGTGTTATTATGTTGTACATTCCAACAGGTGTTATTATGTTGTACATTCCAACACCTTTTATTATGTTGTACATTCCAACAGGTGTTATTATGTTGTACATTCCAACACCTTTTATTATGTTGTGCATTCCAACACCTGTCACTATGTTGTACATTTCAACAGGTGTTATTTTGTTATACATTCCAACACCTGTTATTATGTTGTACATTTCAACAGGTGTTATTATGTTGTACATTCCAACACCTGTTATTATGTTGTACATTCCAACAGGTGGTATTATGTTGTACATTCCAACAGGTGTTATTATGTTGTACATTCCAACAGGTGTTATTATGTTGTACATTCCAACAGGTGTCATTATGTTGTACATTCCAACACCTGTTATTATGTTGTACATTCCAACACGTGTTATTATGTTGTACATTCTAACAGGTGTTATTATGTTGTACATTCCAACAGGTGTCATTATGTTGAACATTCCAACAGGTGTTATTATGTTGTACATTCCAAAAGGTGTTATTATGTTGTACATCCCAACACCTGTTATTATGTTGTACATTCCAACACATGTTATTATGTTGTACATTCCAACAGGTGTTATTATGTTGTACATTCCAACACCTGTTATTATGTTGTACATTCCAACAGGTGTTATTATGTTGTACATTCCAACAGGTGTTATTATGTTGTACATTCCAACAGGTGTTATTATGTTGTACATTCCAACAGGTTTCATTATGTTGTACATTCCAACACCTGTTATTATGTTGTACATTCTAACAGGTGTTATTATGTTGTACATTCCAACAGGTGTCATTATGTTGAACATTCCAACAGGTGTTATTATGTTGTACATTCCAACAGGTGTTATTATGTTGTACATTCCAACACCTGTTATTATGTTGTACATTCCAACAGGTGTTATTATGTTGTACATTCCAACAGGTGTTATTATGTTGTACATTCCAACACCTGTTATTATGTTGTACATTCCAACAGGTGTTATTATGTTGTACATTCCAACAGGTGTTATTATGTTGTACATTCCAACAGGTGTTATTATGTTGTACATTCCAACACCTTTTATTATGTTGTACATTCCAACAGGTGTTATTATGTTGTACATTCCAAAACCTTTTATTATGTTGTACATTCCAACACCTGTCATTATGTTGTACATTTCAACAGGTGTTATTATGTTGTACATTCCAACACCTGTTATTATGTTGTACATTCCAACAGGTGTTATTATGTTGTACATTCCAACACCTGTTATTATGTTGTACATTCCAACACCTGTTATTATGTTGTACATTCCAACACCTGTTATTATGTTGTACATTCCAACAGGTGTTATTATGTTGTACATTCCAACAGGTGTTATTATGTTGTACATTCCAACACCTTTTATTATGTTGTACATTCCAACAGGTGTTATTATGTTGTACATTCCAACACCTTTTATTATGTTGTACATTCCAACACCTGTCATTGTGTTGTACATTTCAACAGGTGTTATTATGTTGTACATTCCAACACCTGTTATTATGTTGTACATTCCAACACCTGTTATTATGTTGTACATTCCAACAGGTGTTATTATGTTGTACATTCCAACAGGTGTTATTATGTTGTACATTCCAACATCTGTTATTATGTTGTACATTCCAACACCTGTTATTATTTTGTACATTCCAACACCTGTTATTATGTTGTACATTCCAACAGGTGTCATTATGTTGTACATTCCAACACCTGTTATTATGTTGTACATTCCAACACGTGTTATTATGTTGTACATTCTAACAGGTGTTATTATGTTGTACATTCCGACAGGTGTCATTATGTTGAACATTCCAACAGGTGTTATTATGTTGTACATTCCAACAGGTGTTATTATGTTGTACATTCCAACACCTGTTATTATGTTGTACATTCCAACACCTGTTATTATGTTGTACATTCCAACAGGTGTTATTATGTTGTACATTCCAACAGGTGTTATTATGTTGTACATTCCAACACCTGTTATTATGTTGTACATTCCAACAGGTGTTATTATGTTGTACATTCCAACAGGTGTTATTATGTTGTACATTCCAACAGGTGTTATTATGTTGTACATTCCAACAGGTGTTATTATGTTGTACATTCCAACAGGTGTTATTATGTTGTACATTCCAACCCCTGTTATTATGTTGTACATTCCAACAGGTATTATTATGTTGTACATTCCAACAGGTGTTATTATGTTGTACATTCCAACACCTTTTATTATGTTGTACATTCCAACAGGTGTTATTATGTTGTACATTCCAACACCTTTTATTATGTTGTACATTCCAACACCTGTCATTATGTTGTACATTTCAACAGGTGTTATTATGTTGTACATTCCAACACCTGTTATTATGTTGTACATTCCAACAGGTGTTATTATGTTGTACATTCCAACAGGTGTTATTATGTTGTACATTCCAACAGGTGTCATTATGTTGTACATTCCAACACCTGTTATTATGTTGTACATTCCAACACGTGTTATTATGTTGTACATTCTAACAGGTGTTATTATGTTGTACATTCCAACAGGTGTCATTATGTTGAACATTCCAACAGGTGTTATTATGTTGTACATTCCAACAGGTGTTATTATGTTGTACATTCCAACACCTGTTATTATGTTGTACATTCCAACAGGTGTTATTATGTTGTACATTCCAACACCTGTTATTATGTTGTACATTCCAACACCTGTTATTATGTTGTACATTCCAACAGGTGTTATTATGTTGTACATTCCAACAGGTGTTATTATGTTGTACATTCCAACAGGTATTATTATGTTGTACATTCCAACAGGTGTTATTATGTTGTACATTCCAACACATTTTATTATGTTGTACATTCCAACAGGTGTTATTATGTTGTACATTCCAACACCTTTTATTATGTTGTACATTCCAACACCTGTCATTATGTTGTACATTTCAACAGGTGTTATTATGTTGTACATTCCAACACCTGTTATTATGTTGTACATTTCAACAGGTGTTATTATGTTGTACATTCCAACACCTGTTATTATGTTGTACATTCCAACAGGTGTTATTATGTTGTACATTCCAACAGGTGTTATTATGTTGTACATTCCAACAGGTGTTATTATGTTGTACATTCCAACAGGTGTCATTATGTTGTACATTCCAACACGTGTTATTATGTTGTACATTCTAACAGGTGTTATTATGTTGTACATTCCAACAGGTGTCATTATGTTGAACATTCCAACAGGTGTTATTATGTTGTACATTCCAACAGGTGTTATTATGTTGTACATTCCAACACCTGTTATTATGTTGTACATTCCAACAGGTGTTATTATGTTATACATTCCAACAGGTGTAATTATGTTGTACATTCCAACACCTGTTATTATGTTGTACATTCCAACAGGTGTTATTATGTTGTACATTCCAACAGGTGTTATTATGTTGTACATTCCAACAGGTGTTATTATGTTGTACATTCCAACACCTTTTATTATGTTGTACATTCCAACAGGTGTTATTATGTTGTACATTCCAACACCTTTTATTATGTTGTACATTCCAACACCTGTCATTATGTTGTACATTTCAACAGGTGTTATTATGTTGTACATTCCAACACCTGTTATTATGTTGTACATTTCAAAAGGTGTTATTATGTTGTACATTCCAACAGGTGTCATTATGTTGTACATTCCAACATCTGTTATTATGTTGTACATTCCAACACCTGTTATTATGTTGTACATTCCAACACGTGTTATTATGTTGTACATTCCAACAGGTGTCATTATGTTGTACATTCCAACACCTGTTATTATGTTGTACATTCCAACACGTGTTATTATGTTGTACATTCTAACAGGTGTTATTATATTTTACATTCCAACAGGTGTCATTATGTTGAACATTCCAACAGGTGTTATTATGTTGTACATTCCAACAGTTGTTATTATGTTGTACATTCCAACACCTGTTATTATGTTGTACATTCCAACAGGTGTTATTATGTTGTACATTCCAACAGGTGTTATTATGTTGTACATTCCAACACCTGTTATTATGTTGTACATTCCAACACCTGTTATTATGTTGTACATTCCAACAGGTGTTATTATGTTGTACATTCCAACAGGTGTTATTATGTTGTACATTCCAACAGGTATTATTATGTTGTACATTCCAACAGGTGTTATTATGTTGTACATTCCAACACCTTTTATTATGTTGTACATTCCAACACCTGTCATTATGTTGTACATTTCAACAGGTGTTATTATGTTGTACATTCCAACACCTGTTATTATGTTGTACATTTCAACAGGTGTTATTATGTTGTACATTCCAACACCTGTTATTATGTTGTACATTCCAACAGGTGTTATTATGTTGTACATTCCAACAGGTGTTATTATGTTGTACATTCCAACAGGTGTTATTATGTTGTACATTCCAACAGGTGTCATTATGTTTTACATTCCAACACCTGTTATTATGTTGTACATTCCAACACGTGTTATTATGTTGTACATTCTAACAGGTGTTATTATGTTGTACATTCCAACAGGTGTCATTATGTTGAACATTCCAACAGGTGTTATTATGTTGTACATTCCAACAGGTGTTATTATGTTGTACATTCCAACAGGTGTTATTATGTTGTACATTCCAACAGGTGTTATTATGTTGTACATTCCAACAGGTGTTATTATGTTGTACATTCCAACAGGTGTTATTATGTTGTACATTCCAACAGGTGTTATTATGTTGTACATTCCAACACCTGTTATTATGTTGTACATTCCAACAGGTGTTATTATGTTGTACATTCCAACACCTGTTATTATGTTGTACATTCCAACAGGTGTTATTATGTTGTACATTCCTACAGGTGTTATTATGTTGTACATTCCAACACCTTTTATTATGTTGTACATTCCAACAGGTGTTATTATGTTGTACATTCCAACACCTTTTATTATGTTGTACATTCCAACACCTGTCATTATGTTGTACATTTCAACAGGTGTTATTATGTTGTACATTCCAACACCTGTTATTATGTTGTACATTTCAACAGGTGTTATTATGTTGTACATTCCAACAGGTGTCATTATGTTGTACATTCCAACACCTGTTATTATGTTGTACATTCCAACACGTGTTATTATGTTGTACATTCTAACAGGTGTTATTATGTTGTACATTCCAACAGGTGTCATTATGTTGAACATTCCAACAGGTGTTATTATGTTGTACATTCCAACAGGTGTTATTATGTTGTACATTCCAACACCTGTTATTATGTTGTACATTCCAACACCTGTTTTTATGTTGTACATTCCAACACCTGTTATTATGTTGTACATTCCAACAGGTGTTATTATGTTGTACATTCCAACAGGTGTTATTATGTTGTACATTACAACAGGTGTTATTATGTTGTACATTCCAACAGGTATTATTATGTTGTACATTCCAACAGGTGTTATTATGTTGTACATTCCAACACCTTTTATTATGTTGTACATTCCAACAGGTGTTATTATGTTGTACATTCCAACACCTTTTATTATGTTGTACATTCCAACACCTGTCATTATGTTGTACATTTCAACAGGTGTTATTATGTTGTACATTCCAACAGGTGTTATTATGTTGTACATTCCAACACCTGTTATTATGTTGTACATTCCAACAAGTGTTATTATGTTGTACATTCCAACAGGTGTTATTATGTTGTACATTCCAACAGGTGTTATTATGTTGTACATTCCAACAGGTGTTATTATGTTGTACATTCCAACACCTGTTATTATGTTGTACATTCCAACAGGTGTTATTATGTTGTACATTCCAACAGGTGTTATTATGTTGTACATTCCAACAGGTGTTATTATGTTGTACATTCCTACAGGTGTTATTATGTTGTACATTCCAACACCTTTTATTATGTTGTACATTCCAACAGGTGTTATTATGTTGTACATTCCAACACCTTTTATTATGTTGTACATTCCAACACCTGTCATTATGTTGTACATTTCAACAGGTGTTATTATGTTGTACATTCCAACACCTGTTATTATGTTGTACATTTCAACAGGTGTTATTATGTTGTACATTCCAACAGGTGTCATTATGTTGTACATTCCAACACCTGTTATTATGTTGTACATTCCAACACGTGTTATTATGTTGTACATTCTAACAGGTGTTATTATGTTGTACATTCCAACAGGTGTCATTATGTTGAACATTCCAACAGGTGTTATTATGTTGTACATTCCAACAGGTGTTATTATGTTGTACATTCCAACACCTGTTATTATGTTGTACATTCCAACACCTGTTATTATGTTGTACATTCCAACACCTGTTATTATGTTGTACATTCCAACACCTGTTATTATGTTGTACATTCCAACAGGTGTTATTATGTTGTACATTCCAACAGGTGTTATTATGTTGTACATTACAACAGGTGTTATTATGTTGTACATTCCAACAGGTATTATTATGTTGTACATTCCAACAGGTGTTATTATGTTGTACATTCCAACACCTTTTATTATGTTGTACATTCCAACAGGTGTTATTATGTTGTACATTCCAACACCTTTTATTATGTTGTACATTCCAACACCTGTCATTATGTTGTACATTTCAACAGGTGTTATTATGTTGTACATTCCAACACCTGTTATTATGTTGTACATTTCAACAGGTGTTATTATGTTGTACATTCCAACAGGTGTTATTATGTTGTACATTCCAACACCTGTTATTATGTTGTACATTCCAACAGGTGTTATTATGTTGTACATTCCAACAGGTGTTATTATGTTGTACATTCCAACAGGTGTCATTATGTTGTACATTCCAACACCTGTTATTATGGTGTTTATTCCAACACGTGTTATTATGTTGTACATTCTAACAGGTGTTATTATGTTGTACATTCCAACAGGTGTCATTATGTTGAACATTCCAACAGGTGTTATTATGTTGTACATTCCAACAGGTGTTATTATGTTTTACATTCCAACACCTGTTATTATGTTGTACATTCCAACAGGTGTTATTATGTTGTACATTCCAACACCTGTTATTATGTTGTACATTCCAACAGGTGTTATTATGTTGTACATTCCAACAGGTGTTATTATATTGTACATTCCAACAGGTGTTATTATGTTGTACATTCCAACAGGTGTTATTATGTTGTACATTCCAACACCTTTTATTATGTTGTACATTCCAACAGGTGTTATTATGTTGCACATTCCAACACCTTTTATTATGTTGTACATTCCAACACCTGTCATTATGTTGTACATTTCAACAGGTGTTATTATGTTATACATTCCAACACCTGTTATTATGTTGTACATTTCAACAGGTGTTATTATGTTGTACATTCCAACACCTGTTATTATGTTGTACATTCCAACAGGTGGTATTATGTTGTACATTCCAACAGGTGTTATTATGTTGTACATTCCAACAGGTGTTATTATGTTGTACATTCCAACAGGTGTCATTATGTTGTACATTCCAACACCTGTTATTATGTTGTACATTCCAACACGTGTTATTATGTTGTACATTCTAACAGGTGTTATTATGTTGTACATTCCAACAGGTGTCATTATGTTGAACATTCCAACAGGTGTTATTATGTTGTACTTTCCAAGAGGTGTTATTATGTTGTACATCCCAACACCTGTTATTATGTTGTACATTCCAACACATGTTATTATGTTGTACATTCCAACAGGTGTTATTATGTTGTACATTCCAACACCTGTTATTATGTTGTACATTCCAACAGGTGTTATTATGTTGTACATTCCAACAGGTGTTATTATGTTGTACATTCCAACAGGTGTTATTATGTTGTACATTCCAACAGGTATTATTATGTTGTACATTCCAACAGGTGTTATTATGTTGTACATTCCAACACCTTTATTATGTTGTACATTCCAATAGGTGTTATTATGTTGTACATTCCAACACCTTTTATTATGTTGTACATTCCAACACCTGTCATTATGTTGTACATTTCAACAGGTGTTATTATGTTGTACATTCCAACACCTGTTATTATGTTGTACATTTCAACAGGTGTTATTATGTTGTACATTCCAACAGGTGTTATTATGTTGTACATTCCAACAGGTGTTATTATGTTGTACATTCCAACAGGTGTTATTATGTTGTACATTCCAACAGGTGTTATTATGTTGTGCATTCCAACACATGTTATTATGTTGTACATTCCAACACCTGTTATTATGTTGTACATTCCAACAGGTGTCATTATGTTGTACATTCCAACACCTGTTATTTGGCTGTACATTCCAACACCTGTTATTAAGTTGTACATTCTAACAGGTGTTATTATGTTGTACATTCCAACAGGTGTCATTATGTTGAACATTCCAACAGGTTTTATTATGTTGTAAATTCCAACAGGTGTTATTATGTTGTACAGTCCAACACCTGTTATTATGTTGTACATTCCAACAGGTGTTATTATGTTGTACATTCCAACAGGTGTTATTATGTTGTACATTCCAACAGGTGTTATTATGTTGTACATTCCAACAGGTGCTATTATGTTGTACATTCCAACAGGTGTTATTATGTTGTACATTCCAACACCTTTTATTATGTTGTACATTCCAACAGGTGTTATTATGTTGTACATTCCAACACCTTTTATTATGTTGTACACTCCAACAGGTGTTATTATGTTGTACATTCCAACACCTGTTATTATGTTGTACATTTCAACAGGTGTTATTATGTTGTACATTCCAACAGGTGTTATTATGTTGTACATTCCAACACCTGTTATTATTTTGTACATTTCAACAGGTTTTACTATGTTGTACATTGCAACACCTGTTATCATGTTGTACATTCCAACAGGTATTATTATGTTGTACATTCCAACACCTGTTATTATGTTGTACATTCCAACAGGTATTATTATGTTGTACATTCCAACACCTGTTATTATGTTGTACATTCCAACACCTGTTATTATGTTGTACATTCCAAGAGGTATTATTATGTTGTACATTCCAACACCTGTTATTATGTTGTACATTCCAACACCTGTTATTATGTTGTACATTCCAACAGGTGTTATTATGTTGTACATTCCAACAGGTGTTATTATGTTGTACATTCCAACAGGCGTTATTATGTTGTACATTCCAACAGGTGTTATTATGTTGTACATTCCAACAGGTGTTATTATGTTGTACATTCCAACAGGTGTTATTATGTTGTACATTCCAACAGGTGTTATTATGTTGTACATTTCAACAGGTGTTATTATGTTGTACATTCCAACAGGTGTTATTATGTTGTACATTCCAACACCTGTTATTATGTTGTACATTCCAACACCTGTTATTATGTTGTACATTCCAACACCTGTTATTATGTTGTGCATTCCAACAGGTGTTATTATGTTGTACATTCCAACAGGTGTT
The DNA here is from genome assembly GCF_033978795.1 of Nerophis ophidion. NCBI lineage: Eukaryota > Metazoa > Chordata > Actinopteri > Syngnathiformes > Syngnathidae > Nerophis > Nerophis ophidion. The sequence goes on along the minus strand of NW_026906990.1, from coordinate 158,934 downwards.
ATTATGTTGTACATTCCAACAGGTGTTATTATGTTGTACATTCTAACAAGTGTTATTATGTTGTACTTTCCAACAGGTGTTATTATGTTGTAAATTCCAACACCTGTTATTATGTTGTACATTCCAACAGGTATTATTATGTTGTACATTCCAACACCTGTTATTATGTTGTACATTCCAACATGTATTATTATGTTGTACATTCCAACACCTGTTATTATGTTGCACATTCCAACAGGTATTATTATGTTGTACATTCCAACAGGTGTTATTATGTTGTAGATTCCAACACCTGCTATTATGTTGTACATTCCAACACCTGTTATTATGTTGTACATTCCAACAGGTGTTATTATGTTGTACATTCCAACACCTGTTATTATGTTGTACATTCCAACACCTGTTATTATGTTGTACATTTCAACAGGTGTTATTATGTTGTACATTCCAACAGGTGTTATTATGTTGTACATTCCAACAGGTGTTATTATGTTGTACATTCCAACACCTGTTATTATGTTGTACATTCCAACAGGTATTATTATGTTGTACATTCCAACACCTATTATTATGTTGTACATTCCAACAGGTTTTATTATGTTGTACATTCCAACAGGTGTTATTATGTTGTACATTCCAACACCTGTTATTATGTTGTACATTCCAACAGGTGTTATTATGTTGTACATTCCAACAGGTGTTATTATGTTGTACATTCCAACTGGTGTTATTATGTTGTACATTCCAACTGGTGTTATTATGTTGTACATTCCAACAGGTGTTATTATGTTGTACATTCCAACTGGTGTTATTATGTTGTACATTCCAACAGGTGTTATTATGTTGTATATTCCAACACCTGTTATTATGTTGTACATTCCAACACCTGTTATTATGTTGTACATTCCAACAGGTGTTGTTATGTTGTACATTCCAACACCTGTTATTATGTTGTACATTCCAACAGGTGTTATTATGTTGTACATTCCAACAAGTGTTATTATGTTGTACATTCCAACAGGTGTTATTATGTAGTACATTCCAACAGGTGTTATTATGTTGTACATTCCAACAAGTGTTATTATGTTGTACATTCCAACAGGTGTTATTATGTTGTACATTCCAACAGGTGTTATTATGTTGTACATTCCAACAGGTGTTATTATGTTGTACATTCCAACAGGTGTTATTATGTTGTACATTCCAACAGGTGTTATTATGTTGTACATTCCAACACCTGTTATTATGTTGTACATTCCAACACCTGTTATTATGTTGTACATTCCAACACCTGTTATTATGTTGTACATTCCAACAGGTGTTATTATGTTGTACATTCCAACAGGTGTTATTATGTTGTACATTCCAACAGGTGTTGTTATGTTGTACATTCCAACAGGTGTTATTATGTTGTACATTCCAACAGGTATTATTATGTTGTACAGGGCTTGTACACCTCCTCTTTCTGCTGTAAACATTGTGAATGATCCACTTGACACTCCTGTGGGGAAACTTTGCTTTGATAAAAAAAAAAGAAAAATCCGCAGCTTATTCCAAAATGATTGTGTGTCTGTCTCCTATGTAATTTCCTTATGGAATAATGTTGTAAATGACATCTGTTGGGTCAAAACGTGGTCCCTTCCTAACAGGTATTTACTTACCAACAAAGTCAAAGAGATATCATTTAAAATCATTCCTGGTTATTACCCTGTAAAGACTGTAATGGTTAAATACAAGAAGGACATTGATGTTATGTAACATGCACCCAGAGACTGTTAACCACTTGTTTTATACTTGTGAAAACACTCCATCACTATGGCAGGCATCTGTCGCTTCATCCTGGACAATATTTATGACAAATTTTTGCTTTGCTTTAAAGATGTGATTTTTGGTTTTACACTTTATGAACAAAAATTTGAAAAGGAATTCTACCTTTGCAACCTCATTATTTTATTGGCTAAGTTTTATATTCATAAATGTAAGTTTCTTAATACCCGACCTATCTTTTGTGCCTTTAAAAAAGATTTTGAACTTTACATTAAAACACTCTCTACCTCTAACAACAAAAAAGCTGTGAAAACGATGATGCTGTGTTCCAAATTTAAGTTATTTAATGAATCTGAATGAACCTATGGCTTTGCACTTTGTTTATTATATATATATATATATATATATTTGTTTGTATTCTATTTTTGTTATTTTGAATTTACAACCCCCTGGCGCTGTTTTGTACTGTTTTCATAATGTTTTATAATGTTTTATATTGTTGTTTGGCTTACTGTTTGTAATTGTTGAAATGTATAAATAAAGATTCAAAAAAAAAAAGGAAGGCAGCAGAACAGAGCAGTACTGCTTTGTAACGTCAAGTGTGCCAACTGTCGTGAAAGCACATGGACTGAGAAAGACGTGAGCAGGACGCTAATAAGTAGTGATGGGTTGATGAGGCTTCATGTATCGTTTGGACACATTGCAAAACTGTATTGATACTGTGTCAATACTGTGTCACTAAATAATGACATCTGCTGGACAGTAAAAATCTCTACAGGCAGTACATCTAAGAAGGACAGCTCCAGACTTGAGAAACTGATCAGGCGGGCCGGTTCTACAATGGGAATATAACTGGACTCACTGGTGAGGGTGGCAGAGAAGAGGACTGTGGACAAACTAGTGAGCATCCTGGATGATGCCAGTCACCCTCTGCATAGTGTTATCCGCAGCCAGAGGAGCCTGTTCAGTTCTAGACTGCTTCATCCCAAGTGCAGGACTAATAGACTCAAAAACTCCTTTGTCCCACACGCCATTAGACTGTACAACTCCTCTCTGGGGCGGGGGGCGGGGGGTACTAGGATGACAGGGGATGCAAAACATTAACAGTGCAATACATTTTCATAACATGGTCACTACTGCCTACTTTGTCTTGTTATATTCTTATTTTACTGTTATATTGTTATTCCCATTGTTGCTTTTTAGTTTTTATTCTCATTGTAATATTTCTCTTTTTTGTTTCCATTTAAACCCCCATTATTTACTTTTTACTTATATTTAAATTGATCTCAACTCTGTACACTGCTGCTGGAATTTTAATTTTCCTGAAGGAACTCTCCTGAAGGAATCAATGAAGTACTATCTATCTGTCTATCTATCTATCTATCTATCTATCTATCTATCTATCTATCTATCTATCTATCTATCTATCTATCTATCTATCTATCTATCTATCTATCTATCTATCTATCTACTTGTGGACTGGGATTTTTTTTTAACATGCGCTCTGAATACGCACTGTTGATCGATTGATTGAAACTTTTATTTATTAGTAGATTGCACAGTTCAGTACATATTCCGTACCATTTACCACTAAATAGTAACACCCCAATAAGTTTTTCAACTTGTTTAAATCGGGGTCCACGTTAAGCAAGTCATGGTAAAAAGTAACTGGGGCCGAGCTGGACTCGAACAACCGCCCTATGGGATCCAATATGAACACTTGTGGTCCTTCATTCTACCAACTCAGCTACCGGAGAAATCAGTTACTGTTGTGTTTTAATGTAATTAATAGGATGGTTGTGTGGGCGGGACAATACCGGAGAGTCTCCAGTGGAGACTTAATGAAACGACAAGAAAATGAACACAAATACCTTTTTTTCCGATATATGATCAAAATATTCCCAGACGGCGGAAATGATCTCCGACGACGATAAATGGCAAAAAAAAAAAAAAAAGCGACAGAAGTGCGGCGATTCTGTTGGCAGCAGCATCTCCTAAAAACCAGGTCTTGATCAGACAACTTTGTCAAATTATCGGCCCATTTCCAAATTAACTTTTGTGTCAAACATTTTGTAGAAATGTGTTTTGGCACAACTGCAGCCTTTTTTAGATGAAAATAGCACTTTCGATCCATTTCAGTCTGGATAGAAAGCTTTGCACAGTACTGAATCTGCACTTTTAAAGGTTTTTAATGACTTGCTTTTAATGTCTGATTCTGGCAGCTCTGCCATTTTAGTGCTTTTAGATCTTACAGCTGCCTTTGACACAGTCGACCACACAATTCTTTTAGACCGCCTGAGAGACTGTGTGGCTGTCAGGGGGACTGCGTCACAGTGGTTCAGATCTTACCTGTCTGAGAGGTCCTTCTCTGTCAGGCTGGGGGACGCCACCTCCTCTTCTGCCCCGCTTTACTGTGGTGTCCCCCAGGGATCTATTTTAGGCCCCATCCTGTTCGCTCTTTATTTCCTCCCTCTTGGAGATATTTTTAGGAAACATGGAGTGTTTTATCACTTTTATGCAGATGACTGCCAAATTTATATGCCAATTTCAAAAAGCCACGGCCCCCTGATACCCCTCCTTAACTGTCTATGTGACGTCAAGGCTTGGTTAGCCCAGAATTTTTTAATAATGAATGAGGGAAAAACGGAAATTTTAGTTTTTGGTCTGGCCCTCACTGACTTGGGACCATTGCAAAATGATGTGTGTCCCAAAGTCACCAGCCTTGGCGTCACTATAGACAGCCATTTTAAACTAGACAAACAAGTCAATAGCGTTTTAAAATCGTGTTTTTATCACCTTCGTCTTTTAGTAAAGGATAAACCGTTTTTATCTTTTAACCTTTTTGAAGAAGTCGTGCATGCTTTTATTTCAAGTGGCCTGGACTACTGCAATGCACTTTATGCTGGCATTAGCCAAAAAGCTCTCTCCCGGTTGCAGTTAGTCCAGAACGCGGCAGCAGGACTTTTAACAGGGGCCAGGAAGCGCCAGCATATAACCCCAATTCTTCAGAGTTTGCACTGGCTCCCTGTTCATTTTAGAATTGATTTTAAAACATTGCTGTTTGTTTTTAAATCTTTACATGGACTGGCACCTCAATATATCTCGGACTTCATCCAAATTTACATTCCTGCGCGCGCTCTGAGGTCCGAGAGCCAGTTCCAGCTCGTGGTGCCCAAGACCAGACTTAAGACCAGGGGAGACAGGGCCTTCTCTGTGGTCGGCCCTAAGCTCTGGAACACTCTGCCCCTCCATGTTCAAACTGCTTCCACAGTGGACTCTTTTAAGTCTCGTCTTAAGACCCACTTTTATTCTTTGGCTTTTAACACTACGTGAGTTGTGCGGTCCTCTGTCCTCTGTTGTCCTCTGTGTTTTTTATACATTTTGATTTCTATTTTACTGTTTTAATTGCTTTTACCCTTTAAAATTGTTTATAATCGTATTTTGTTTTTATATTGTTTTTATATTTGTTTTATCCATCCATCCATTTTCTACCGCTTATTCCCTTTCGGGGTCACGGGGGGCGCTGGCGCCTATCTCAGCTACAATCGGGCGGAAGGCGGGGTACACCCTGGACAAGTCGCCACCTCATCGCAGGGCCAACACAGATAGACAGACAACATTCACACACTAGGGCCAATTTAGTGTTGCCAATCAACCTATCCCCAGGTGCATGTCTTTGGAAGTGGGAGGAAGCCGGAGTACCCGGAGGGAACCCACGCATTCACGGGGAGAACATGCAAACTCCACACAGAAAGATCCTCAGCCTGGATTTGAACCCAGGACTGCAGGACCTTCGTATTGTGTTTTATATTTATTTATTTTGTGTTTTTATTCAGTCATTGGTGGAACATAAAATTGTTTTTTAATATTGTTTTTAACATGGCTGTGCAGCACTTTGGAAACGTTCTTGTTGTTTAAATGTGCTATATAAATAAAGTGGATTGGATTGGATTGGATTGACAAAGATTGAGAGAAAAGTTGAGAATAAAAGTAAAAATGGGGAGAAAAGGAGAGAACGAAGGTGAAAACAGATAGAAAATGAGAGAAAGAAGGTATAGAGTATGAATATTAAATACAATCAGGTGAGCAGATACCTCAGCTGGGACGAGTTATCTAATCACCTGTTTCCTTTATCAGCAGCGTTGGAAACCATGAGAGGGGCTGGCGATTGAGGAGTGAGAGCCAGACGAAGGAGATCAGGAGAAACGCATGTCATTGAGAGCTGAAAAGCTGAAAGAGACATTGAGCACAAAAAGAAATTGTAAAGAAATAAAAAGTGTGTAACCACTGAACCAGGCGTGGTGTTTCCGGGGAGGGAATGGAGGATCCAGGACGAGGATCTCCACAGGGCTATATAAATAAACATTGATTGACATTGATTGATTGATATTTGTAGTTGCTCAGGTGAATGGTGGATGGACTGTGTTGGTAAAGCTTGGCTTGACTGCTGCTGTGTGAGGGGTTGATAGTCTTGAGCCTGGGGGTTGAGAGTGACTGCTGGTTCCTTGGTTCTTTTTAAGTAGGAGCTCATGCCATCAGATGCTGTGTGTGAGGAAGCATGAAGGCTGGAAGCTTTTAAAACTCCTAATTTTGCATCAGCAGCTGCCAATTGAGCATCCAGGTCCATCATTTCCTTTTTCTTTCTGATTCTTTCCCTCTCCTCTTCCAATTTCTTTTTTATCTTTTCCTCCTCCTCTTCCAAGGCAGCGAGGGCAGCCCTGTTGGCCTCTGCCTGTCTGCGAACTGAGGAGGTTCTAGAATTACTAGAACCAGACCGTGTGTGACTCCCATGTGATTTGTGACTTATATTACTAATGCTGTCATTTGGATTAATTTCGTTTTGGAAATCCTCCATATTTTCCAGGGTTGGTGTTTTTATTCAGGTGTTAACATGCTCAATGAATTCATGTAGATTGATTAATTTGGCTTTGTACCATATGTCGTGATTGATTTGGTCCTCTGTTGGTAGAATTGGTAGGAGGGATGTGTGTGCACTTGCGGTTTCCTTTATAACATTGAGATATTTGGTGAAAGCAGATTGCACGTCCATTTTGTCCTCTCCATTTTCCATCATTTCCAGGATATGTTTCTGCATGTTGCTTGCCTTGTTTAATTTAGATCTCCTCTCCTTCTCAACTGTTTCAATTCTGTGCATTAGGGCTTTTGGTGTCATTTTCACTGTGCGTTTTTTTTTTTACATCAGATGTTTGATCTGTGTCATACTTGCCAACCTTGAGACCTCCGATTTCGGGAGGTGGGGGTTGGAGGCATGGTCGAGGGCGTGGTTAAGAGGGAAGGAGTATATTTACCGCTAGATTCATAGATTTACCAAGTCAAGTATTTCATATATATCAATCAATCAATCAATCAATCAATCAATCAATGTTTATTTATATAGCCCTAAATCACTCGTGTCTCAAAGGGCTGCACAAACCACAACACAAAACACCACATATATATATATATATATATATATATATATATATATATATATATATATATATATATATATATATATAAAATACATACTTGAATTTCAGTGTTCATTTATTTACACATTTACACACACACAACACTCATCTACTCATTGTTGAGTTAAGGGTTGAATCGTACATCCTTTTTCTAACCATATGCATGTACAGTAGATGGCAGTATTGTCCTGTTTAAGAGTTTCACAACAATGCTGTTTGGCAGACGAACTGCTTTACGGTAGACGAAAACGGACTGCTGTTGTTGTATGTTGTTTTACCGCGCTGGGAGGACGTTAATGAAACTGCCTAACAATAAACCCACATAAGAAACCAATAACTCGCCCTCGATCATTTTACAGTTATAACATCATTGGGCAGACACGCTCTTTATACACGTCACTCAGGTCCGCATGGAGCTGGAGGGGGCGTGGCCTCCAGCTCCGCCTCAATTTCGGGAGAAAATTGTCCCAGGAGGTTTTCGGGAGAGGCGCTGAATTTCGGGAGTCTCCCGGAAAATCCAGGAGTGTTGGTAAGTATGATCTGTGTCCACCTGTTTTTCCATCTCTGCAGGTTGTGACTGATTTTCAATCATTTCTGACAGTTCAGCCTGTGAGGGTTCCATTTGACCTTTAATTGTATCACACATTGAATGCGTTACTTTTGACTCCATTAACACATGATCATGCATTTCCAAAGCATTGTATTTTCCTTTCCCAGGATCCATGATTATGCACAACCCACAATTCAAAATCAGATCAAATATATGGAAACCTTGTTAATGTCACTCAAAACACCAAACATCAAAACCGCAATTATTCATTTGCATTTGTCCAAACCAAAACCTCACCCACGAATGGGCTTGCACAAGGAATCATAAAACACCACCTTGTATTTTAAATGTACCCACGAACGGGTTGCAATCATGCACAACATCTCCTGGAAAATACCCACTAACCACCAATGCATTGGATTTTTTGTTGCTGTCTTTGTGTGCACACACTGTTATATGGCCATATATTACATACCTTTACTTCATGCTGGCCTGTGACTTTGTTCTTGTCTTCAAAAGATTTTCTTCGAAAAGAGTTCCATATCTTTGAAAAGAGTACACAACTTCAAACAGCGCTGCTCAGCTGTCGCTCCAAAGTGATATCTGTTTGTCGAGACATTATGTATTTTGCATCTAAAGGTCGGAGGTTCTGATGATAGTGAAAGCTAAGAGATGAACAATGTCTCCCTCGTTCAGAATACGCAAATTCACACTTATTTAGTTAGTTCTCGAATAAAATTTGAGTTTTGCCCCATTTGAGAAAAATCCCTCAGAGTATTTTACTATTTCTTTTTTTTTTTTACTTAAATGAAATGCTTTGAAAATAGAATGTGAGGTTACAGTGCACTTGACCTTAACATATATAATAATCATAGTTTGAGTTTGTGCCAAATTTGAGGAAAATCTATCAAAGAATTCTTGAGATATGGCTTTAACAATGTGCTAAGTTAAGACAAAATAATAAAAACAAATATATAAAAAAATACCCAAGACCTGCTGTCACATTGTTTTGTTCATGTAAACATTGTTTTATACCATATTGTGTACAGATTCTAAACTGTAATGCAGTTTTTGGTGTATTTCCATTTTTCATCATTATTCGATATTTTGATTGTTGTCAGCCATTTTGGGCCAAAGTGTTCTTTATTTTATTTTATTTCTTTACTTCCTCTTACAACAAAGTATCAGCTGAAAATTTTAATGTATAAAACATTATTGTTAAGCAAAATGTACCATGTGTATGTTCAATTGTACAGGTTGCTATTCACTTACTTTGAAGCATTTTTTTTTTCATTTGTTTTGTATGTTTCATGGTTTAAATTTAAATTAAAGTATACCAATGCTAAAATACCTGTATCAAATGTTAGGTATATGCATTAATGTCAATTTGTTAGAGAGAGTCTGTTTCCAGAATGAATATAAATACATTTACAAGAAAAAACAGCTGCATAAGATTTTCGATTTTTGGCATTCCTATTTTTATACATTTATGGCTCTTAAAAAAACTGCCAGGATATTTTGCGTAGAACATTTAACCTAATGTCTACAATGGCATTGTGTAGGCAAAAAAAGAGTAGTGCCCAGACGTGGGAACGAAAATCACTTTCTAGCCACTTTTTCCTGGTTCACCTTATGGCCTATAACTAAGAGTTTCCCGCTTGTCTCCAACCTTTCCCCCATGCATTCCTGAGAGTGTGTGCCTCACTGACACTCTGCTGTTAACAGGCGGCCTTTGTCTTTTGAGGCCTCCAATAAATACTAAAACAAAAAGGTATTCTCTGAACATTTCTTCTTAAATAGATTATTACATTGTAAAACAACAGACACTTTACTTTTGTGTGTCCTTATGTCCCTGCAAGATGATGTTACGTTTTGGACGCATGGCTGCAATGGTTGTGATCTCTCGAATGCAGAATTTTAGAATAGAATAGAAAGTACTTTCTTGATCCCTGGTGGAAATTCAGCACCACAGTTCGCTCACAATAGGCAATAATAATTTACACCAGTAAAACCAGCAAACCAGTAATTACAGTCTGCAAATTGTGTTGTTGTTGAATGATATTTATCAGATTTAAAGTCAAATACAGTTTATATACATGTCTGTCTATCTGTGTTGGCCCTGCGATGAGGTGGCGACCTGTCCAGGGTGTACGCCGACTTCCGCCTGAATGCAGCTGAGATAGGCTCTAGCACACCCCGCCATCCCTAAAGGGACACACAGTCGATAAAGGGATGGATGGATCATTGGTGGCCGTGATTTTTTGTGTAGACACCATGAAAACATACATTTAGAATGAATCGTTCATGACTTGCCCATCACGATGACTCGTTGGCCCCGCCCCTAAGTGACGCATGCGTGGAGGATATGCTCCTCGCAGCAAAGTCCTCCTTTACTCCACACACGCTTCTAAGCCTCGGCACATCTACTAACTACACTTTATTCATCCTCCATGTCAGCATCAACTCCACTCGTCTCACTCAACTTTGGACATTATTAGGCCCGCTTAGATTGCTCGTTGTTTGAGCGCGCTAGTTAGCCTAGCATGCTAGTTAGCTTAGCTTGTTAGTCGCTAACAAAGAGACGCGGATTTGATCAACACATCGCTTAGTTAAGATCAAGTGTGAGTGTAAAGTGTTGTGATTGTGTGAAAATGTGTGAAAGAACCATAGCAGAGTACGAGGAGGAACTTTGTCCAACTAAAGAGGAGAAGGAGCGACCACATCAAAAACCTCAAGTTGTGTTACACAGAACAGGTTTGTTTACTTCTTACTCTCACATCTTTACTAACTTTATATTTCATCATGAACATGACGTGTTTGATTAATAATTTATCAATAGGTGTACTCAGACACATGATTGTTATTGTGTTATTAATGTGATTATCAGACAGCAGTCATTTCCATTAGATAATGTTCAAATATAGGTGATTTGGCACACTTATAATTAAAAAAACAAAAATAATGTTGTTTTTCATCAGATATGTAGTAGTATTGTATATGTGGATGGGGGCCCTGCTTTGGTAATAATGTGTACCCCTTTCAGAGATCACATTTAGTTCCACTTCAAACATTCACATGTTGCACAATGAGATGAGATGGTATAACGTGAACAGTTCTGGAACTTTCTAACTCGGGGGAAAGAACGGGATCTCGTTGGAAGCGCGATGTATGAGCAGACGCTGTTTGGGTATAACAAAATGGTGGCTGCCAATGTAGTTTACAATGTCACTACTTCAGTAGTTGTCAAACTTTTTTCACCAAGTACCACCTCAGAAAATACTTGGATTTCCAAGTACCACCATCATGGACAGCATTAAAGTACAGTAGCACAGTAGGCCTTAATTATTCATTAAAAACAAGGAAGACACATTATTTAACAAGTATATTTAATATTTTAGTTACTGTAACATTACACACAGTTTGAACAGTAACACAGTGTTTGCATGTTGGAAAATAAAACAATGTACATAAAAAATGAAATAATATTTGGCGTACCATTAGGTGATACCCGCGTACCACTAGTGGTACACGTACCACAGTTTTAGAATCCCTGCTCGATCGGTTCAAGAAGACATGATCAATGCACGCGTGTGCAGAGACAAGGTCACTTCCATTTTATTTGTTTTACGTCAGTTATGTTCCTGCATGTTGTCACTACTATAGTTTTCCTTTTTGCAATCTTTATTTGAATAACAATTTCACATAAAAGATGACATGCTGATCATTTAAAAAATTACAGAGCTCCTAAAGGGACATAGGTACAATTTTTTTGAGATATGTATCTTGTGCGCACCAGAAACTATGATGCAGCTTCCTCAGTTGACCTCTGACCTGGTCCACAGAGATGACTAATGTTTGCGTAGAGGTGGAGGAGGAGGAGGAGGAGGAGGGGGTTGCAACCATGGCTGGGGGGGAGAAGAAAAGGGGGTGGATGCAATGAGGATTGGGGGGTGGGGAGAACAGTACTGGTTAAACCGGTTGAAGAAGTTCTTCATCTCATTGGCCCTCTCTATTGTCCCCCCTACTGCTCTGGTCTTTGTCTTGTGGCCTGTGATGGTTTTCACACCTTCCCAGACCTCCATCATGTTGTTCTGCTCCAGCTTCTTCCTGTAGCTGTCCTTAATCTTCCTCACGCGTCCTCTCACCTCCCGCTGTGCTGCTCTCATTGCCTCCCTGTCTCCACTCCAGAAGGCAGCTTTCTTCTTGTTGAGCACAGCTTGAACCTCCTGTGTTACCCAGAGTTTGTCATTAGGGTAGCACTGAACAGTCTTAGCAGGGCAGGTCACGTCTAGGCAGAAGTTGAGGTAATCCGTAGAACAGTGAGTCTGACCATCAATGTCCTCACCATGTGGAAACTGTGTACCATTTGTCTGTCACAGAATGACATCACACTAAGATGTTCAGTGACAGTTTTATTTAGCTATTTAGCATTTTTGTTCAGTATCAATCAATCAATGTTATTTATACAGCCCTAAATCACATTTGTCTCAAAGGGCAAAAAAAAGGCAGTACACATCTTCCAAACAAAGTGTTTGCGAGCGAAATTTTCTGAAATGTGTAGGTATATTCTTGCTATCGTTTACATTTTCAGAATGTATAATATTGTATTTTAGAGAAATGCTTTGACATTCTTGTCAGGTTCAAACACCGATGACATCTATTTGACAAGACAAGAAGCAAAGAAATCAAACAGAGACAGGATTCCATTTAGCTTATGAGGAGAAACGTCTGGGCTGCAACTTCGTACAGTTTCCCACCACGCTTTAAATAAATAAATGATAAATGGGTGTGAAAGTGAAGTGTGAATGTTGTCTGTCTATCTGTGTTGGCCCTGCGATGAGGTGGCGACTTGTCCAGGGTGTACCCCGCCTTCTGCCCGATTGTAGCTGAGATAGGCGCCAGAGCCCCCCGCGACCCCAAAAGGGAATAAGCGGTAGAAAATGGATGGATGGATGGATGGGTTGTACTTGTATAGCGCTTTTCTACCTTCAAGGTACTCAAAGCGCTTTGACACTACTTCCACATTTACCCATTCACACACACATTCACACACTGATGGAGGGAGCTGCCATGCAAGGCGCCAACCAGCACCCATCAGGAGCAAGGGTGAAGTGTCTTGCTCAGGACACAACGAGGTTGGTACTAGGTGGGATTTGAACCAGTGACCCTTGGGAGAGTGCGCACGGCCACTCTCCCAATGCGCCACGCCTCCCTTTGACGAGGGAGTTCCACGCTTCCTCTTTTATGTGGGCCTTTTCTGATTACATAGCTGCAGCTGTTTTTAAAGGGATGGGGGGGGGGGTCGTAAGCAGCTTTTGCACTCGGTCGTAAACAGTTTAAAGAAATGGTCTGCTTTGTAGATCTCAGGTTAGGAAAAGGTCTTCCTGTGGCTGTCAATAGATCAAAGAAACCGACACCTCCATGTTGCATCCCATTGCAGACAGTGGAGTTTTACAAGCCTTTTGTTTGATAAGATGAAAGACAGTTTTGGTCTTCTCACAGGGGACCTGAACTCAATGGAACACAAAGTTTTTTCATAACTTCCATCCATCCATTTTCTACCGCTTATTCCCTTTTGGGGTCGCGGGGGGCGCTGAACTCATATACAATTATTCTGAAAATTTTGTTATTATTGTTAATATCATATGGAATCAATTATTGGTCGCAGTAAAGTGGCAAATTGGGTACTTTTTAGCTCTAAAAAGGGTATTTCAACAAGTAAACAGTACAGTAGGTACTTTGATAGATGTAATGCTCATAATGCTCATAGGGACTGCGTGGCGTAGTGGGAGAGTGGCCGTGCGCAACCCGAGGGTCCCTGGTTCAATCCCCACCTAGTACCATCTTCGTCACGTCCGTTGTGTCCTGAGCAAGACACTTCACCCTTGCTCCTGATGGGTGCTGGTTTGGCGCCTTGCATGGCAGCTCCCTCCATCAGTGTGTGAATGTGTGTGTGAATGGGTAAATGTGGAAATAGTGTCAAAGCGCTTTGAGTACCTTGAAGGTAGAAAAGCGCTATACAAGAACAACCCACTTATTTTACCATAAGGGTATTCTAGTAAACTATACAGAGATGAGATTTTTCAGTATCAAAATATTACTTGAAATCAAATTTTGGCAGCAGCAGAGTGGTTGTTTCGGTATATTTTAGCTTTGTAAAGGGTATTTCTACAAGTATACAGTACAGTAGGTACTTCCATCAATCCATCTTCTTCCGCTTATCCGAGATCGGGTCGCGGGGGCAACAGCCTAAGCAGGGAAACCCAGACTTCCCTCTCCCCAGCCACTTCGTCTAGCTCTTCCTGAGGGATCCCGAGGCGTTCCCAGGCCAGCCGGGAGACATAGTCTTCCCAACGTGTTCTGGGTCTTCCCCGTGGCCTCGTACCGGTTGGACGTGCCCTAAACACCTCCCTCGGGAGGTGTTCGGGTGGCATCCTGACCAAATGCCCAGATGCCGAACCACCTCATCTGGCTCCTCTCCATGTGGAGGAACAGCGGCTTTACTTTGAGTTCCTCCCGGATGGCAGAGCTTCTCACCTTATCTCAGTAGGTACTTGATATATATATATATATATATATATATATATATATATATATATATATATATATATATATATATATATATATAATGCTCATTAGAGTATTCTAGTAAAATAAGCAGAGATGAGATGTGTCAATATCAAACTATTATTTAAAATACATTTTTGGCAGCAACAAAGTGGCCATTTCGGCAGATATTTGCTCTAAAAATGGTATTTCAACAAGCAAACAGTACAGTAGGTACTTGATATTGATATATCTGTGAATTGTGAATTATATTATATAGCGCTTTTTCTCTAGTGACTCAAAGCGCTTTACATAGTGAAACCCAATATCTAAGTTACATTCAAACCAGTGTGGGTGGCACTGGGAGCAGGTGGGTAAAGTGTCTTGCCCAAGGACACAACGGCAGTGACTAGGATGGCGGAAGCGGGAATCGAACCTGCAACCCTCAAGTTGCTGGCACGGCCACTCTACCAACCGAGCTAATGGTCATAAGGGCATTCTAGTAAAATGCGTGTGTGTAAATATGCGATGTGTAAATATCAAAATATTACATCAGATCACTTTTTGATTGAAGATTCAAGATTGTTTATTGTCATATGCACAGTTAAACACACAGTTTGCCGTACAATGAAAATCTTACTTTGCTAGTCCACCCTTCAACAAGTCACACTGTACTTAGCTAAAAATAAAAATGTATATACAAGGCACAGTAAGTAACATAACATTATTGCACATTCTGATTGACAGTCAACAGTATAAATATGGAGGTGACCTTGGGTCACAGCAGCAGTTAAAGTGTTTTTAGTGATCAACGGTGAAACGTGTCTACAGTGATGGTTCACAGTTAGGGGGTGGTCATTGTAGCTGTCTTTTGTTCAAAAAGACAAAAGTAAAGGGTTGGGGGGGAGCTGGCATTCAAAAGTTAGCATTCACAAGCCTGATGGCCTGTGGGTAAAAACTGTTTGTCTGTCTGGTAGTCCTGGATTTCAGGCTCCTGTATGGTCTGCCTGATGGTAGGAGGCTGAAGAGACTGTGTACTGTCCTTGATGATGATGTGTGCTCTCCTGGTGGCCCTGGTAGACTACATGTCCTGTAGTGAGGGGAAGGCTGCTCCTGATATGTACTGAGCAGTTTTAATCACTCACTGGAGTGCCTTCCTGTCCTTAGCAGTGCAGTTTCCATACCAGACCGTGATTGAGCTGGTAAGGACACTCTCAACCGTACTTCTATAGAAGTCGCTGAGAATTTTGGGTGGCATGCCAAATTTTCTCAGCTTTCTTAGGAAATACAGTCACTACTGGCCTTTCTTTATTGTTTGTTGGGTGTTGTGATCCCAGGTGAGGTCCTCGCTGATGTGAGTCCCGAGGAATTTAAAGGTTTTCACCCTGTCCACCTTTGTCCCACCTATGTACATCATCTCCTTGGTCTTGTCTGTGTTCAAGGAGAGATTATTATCCTTACACCAGGCCACCAGTTCCGCTACCTCCCTTCTGTACGTAGTATCATCTGCAAACTTGATGACAGTGGTGTTTGGCAGTCGTGTGTGAAGAGGGTGTACAATAGGGGGCTCAGCACGCAGCCTTGGGGGGTCCCAATGCCTAGAACCTTTGTGCCTGATGTCTGGTTGCCGATACTGACTGACTGGGGCCGGTTTGTGAGAAAGTTCAGGACCCAGTCACAGAGAGTTGGTGTCAGACCAACAGTGATGAGTTTAGCAGTGAGTTTTTGTGGGATGACCGTGTTAAAAGCAGAGCTGTAGTCGATGAATAATAGCCTGGCATAGGTGTCCTTGCCCTCTACGTGGGTGAGGGTGGTGTGGATGACGGGGTTGACTGCAACCTAACTGGACCGATTCTGCCGGCAGGCAAACTGTAGAGCAGGGGTCACCAACGCGGTGACCGCGGGCACCAGGTCGCCTGTAAGGACCAGATGAGTCGCCCGCTGGCCTGTTCTAAAAATAGCTCAAATAGCAGCACTTACCAGTGAGCTGCCTCTATTCTTTAAATTGTATTCATTTACTAGCAAGGTGGTCTCGCTTTGGTCGACCTTTTTAATTCTAAGAGAGACAAAACTCCAATAGAATTTGAAAATCCAAGAAAATATTTTAAAGACTTGGTCTTCACTTGTTTAAATACATTCATTTATTTTTTTACTTTGCTTCTTATAACTTTCAGAAAGACAATTTTTTGAAGAAAAAAAACAACCTTAAAATTTATTTTAGGATTGTTAAACACATTCACCTTTTTACCTTTTCAATTCCTTCCTCTTCTTTCCTGTCAATTTAAATCAATGTTCAAGTATTTTTTTTTTATTGTAAGGAATAATAAATACATTTTAATATAATTCTTCATTTTAGCTTCTGTTTTTTCGACAAAGTATCCATCCATCCATTTTCTACCGCTTATTCCCTTTCGGGGTCGCAGGGGGCGCTGGCGCCTATCTCAGCTACAATCGGGCGGAAGGCAGGGTACACCCTGGACAAGTCGCCACCTTATCGCAGGGCCAACACAGAGAGACAGACAACATTCACACTCACATTCACACACTAGGGACCATTTAGTGTTGCCAATCAACCTATCCCCAGGTGCATGTCTTTGGAGACAAAGTATATTAGTGAAATATTTCTTCAAACTTATTATGATTAAAATTCAGAGAAATTATTCTGGCAAATCTACAAAATCTGTAGAATCAAATTTAAATCTTATTTCAAAGTATTTTGAATTACTTTTAAAATTTTTGTTATGGAAAATCTAGAAGAAATAATGATTTGTCTTTGTTAGAAATATCGCTTGGTCCAATTTATTATATATTCTAACAAAGTGCAGATTGGATTTTAACCTATTCAAAAGATGTCATCAACATTCAAAAATTAATATTAATTAGGAAAAATGACTAATGATGTTCCATAAATTATTTTTTTAAATTGTTTCAAAAAGATTCAAATTAGCTAGTTTTTCTCTTCATTTTTTTCGGTTGAATTTGGAATTTTAAAGATAAACTGTTTTTAAAAATTGTATTTTAATTTTTTTCGTGTTTTCTCCTCTTTTAAACTGTTCAATTAAGTGTTTTTTCATCATTTATTCTCTACAAAAAAAAACTTCCGTAAAAAGAAAAAACATTTACGACAAAATGATAGACAGAAATATCAATTTTTTATATATATAGATTTGTTTATTAAAGGTAATTTGAGCAAATTGGCTATTTCTGGCAATTTATTTAAGTATGTATCAAACTGGAAGCCCTTCGCATTGATCAGTACCCAAGAAGTAGCTCTTGGTTTCAAAAAGGTTGGTGACCCCTGCTGTAGAGGGTCCAGTGTGTCTGGGATGGTCTTCTTGATGTGTGACATGACTATCCTCTCGAAGCACTTCATCACTATTGGGGTGAGTTGTCTAGTATGTTTACTATTTTATTTAGGAAAAACTTTCAATAAGAATCATATGTTTAATGTACCCGAAGATTTTTTGTTAAAATGAAGCCAATAATGTACTTTTTTGTGGTCCCATTTATTTAGAGAAGTATTGAAAAGTATCAAAATACATTTTGGTATAGGTCCCGGTACTATAATATTGGTATCGGGACAACACTAGTAAGAGCAGAATTCATTGGTTGATTCTTTGACCACCTTAGTAGTCATTTTTTCACTGGAGAGATTAGTCTCTACGATGCAACCAAGATAGGTAATCTCATTTTTGTTTGTTATTATATTGTCACCCACTTTGACTGTGAAGTTGTCTACTTTTCTGAGGTTAGGAATTGACCCAAAGACCTGTGTACTTGCAAGTACCGAGGCAAGTCTTATTTCGGCAGTTTCTCATTGAAAGCCTTGCTAGTCTAGGTCTTGAGGATTGTAGCTTCGCTTATTTTGTGGCCGTCAGCCTCGGTTCTGTTCTTTATGGGTACAGAAAATGATGGAATGATCACTTAAGCCGCACACAGTTGTTCCACTCGTGGTGATCTGAGACTGGTCAGAAGTAACAAGGAGGTCTATGAAGGTTTAACAGGACTCACTCACCCTGGTAGTGTGCTTAATGAGCTAAGTGAGACAATGTTGGTGGCACAGCTTAGTGAAGGTTTTAAAAATGGGTGCATCCTTTCAGGACATATCTGTGTTCCAGTCCCCAAGAAGTAAACCTGTATCAACATGTTTACATAAAACTCACACACTCACTAAATACATTTTATACTGTAAACAAATCTAATTAAAGTTATAATTTCACTTCCTAAATCTGACTTACAAGTATCAATAAGTGAACATAAACAATTATTTTCAATAACTAAAGTAGTCAAAACTTGAATTATTAAGGTGACTGACTTTCCTTCAGCGTGTCGTAGATGGTCTCCAATTCCTAAAGAGGAATTGTTGATGAAGATACTCCATAAAACAGCACATAGTAAAACATGTTTTTGTGAAAGTTCCTTTTGGCCCAGGCAACAAAATGACCACCAAAAAATATTTTGCATGATCACAAAAACATACCATGAATGTTTTTGCAGTGATTTTGGAATTAGATTTTTTGAATTTCCAGGATATTTTAGTTATAGTAATGACTATGGCATTAAAAGAATATGTTTAAGTTTACAGATAAAGTTTAGGTGTCATAGACCGTATACACAATACAATTTTTACACACTTTACATCAGTGAAGTTAGTAATTGCTTCAATCAATGCTGCCTCGTACTTATAAAAACTTTTCAAATTGCCCCTCATCAAATTTCCAAGTCTGTTTTTGTACTCACTGTTCCACTTTTGAATTAATTTTAGGAACCAATTGGGTATTTCCTGTGTTTTTATTGTTTGTTTTGCTACACACTTTTAACACAACACACGGAAGAACACAAATAATGTAATTGTGTCAACAGTGTCAGTTCAAAACTATTTCTATTCCCTCTTGATCTTATTTACTTATTTACCCAACAGATGTCCAGCAGCCCTCTCACATTAAAGAGGAAGAGGAGAATCCACAGCCCCCTCACATTAAAGAGGAAGAGGAGAATCCACAGCCCCCCCACATTAAAGAGGAAGAGGAGGAAGTGTGGATGAGTCAGGAGGGAGAGTGTCCTGTAGGGCAGGAGGAGGCTGATGTCAGCAAGTTTCCACTGACTGTTGTCTCTGTGAAGACTGAAGAGCATGAAGACAAACCACCTGAGTCCTCACAGCTTCATCACAGTCCAAGTAAGCACAACATTTTATTCTCAGGGCATTCAATCCATCACAACTGGACTCTTCACTTTGTCTTACAAGACCTTTGTGCTCTCATCCAAGTAGGCTTCATCACTTCATGCTCATACACTTCAAGTCTTAAATCTAATCATTGGAATTTAGAGGAGAACTGCACTTTTTTGAGGAATTTTTCTATCGTTCACAATCATTATAAAAGACATGATGGTGGATATATAAAAAAAAATAAATCCCATTCTAACTAGGGCTGGGCGATATGGCCTTTTAATAATATCTCAATATTTTTAGTCCACATCACGATACAGCATATATATGTGGATATTTTGCCTTAGCCTTGAATGAACACTTGATGCATATAATCACAGCAGTATGATGATTCTATGTGTCTACATTCAAACATTCTTCTTCATACTGCATTCATATATGCTACTTTTAAACTTTCATGCAGAGAGGGAAACCACAACTAAGTCAAATTAGCAAAAGTGTATTTATTAAACAGTTATTAAGCAGTGGCACAAACATTCATGTCATTTCCAAAGCAAAAAGTGCAAGATTGTCAGAGACATTTTAAAACAAGCTATGAGTGCACTTTTGTGCAAGATGTCACTAAGATGACATAGCAAAACAACACTATATTAAAGTGCACCTGTTGTACAGAACACCACTACAATAGTTTAAAACAAATAAAGTGCACTTTTCTGCATGATGTCACACAAGATATTTCAATAAGTGTCAAATAAAAATGTGCTGCATAATAGGAAATCAAATAGTGTATGTCCTTCACTATGTGGTAGGTTCCTACGGACGTTATCTCCTTCTGTTGTTGACCAGTTTTTTCATATGGGGTTGATGTGGAAATGTTTGCTTGGGCATTTTGTGGGTGTGGCACCAAACTGAGATGTTGACATGCAGAGTTTCAAGCACTCCTCATTCTCTAGCGGGTGACTTTTCAAATGATGCTACACATTAGCAGTGCTGCTACTTTTTGTAGCAACACTTTTGCCGCATACTTGACATATTACGGTTGTCTTTTCAACATCTTCCCTTTTGAAACCAAACCACCGCCAGACAATGGACTCTGTGCTGCTTTTCTTGGGAATTAATTATTCCTTCATTTGTTACCAGACTAGCACCTTCTTTCTCTCGTATTACCACTAGCACCACCCCGTTAGCACCACAGCTAACGTTATAATGCCGCTACCTGTCTGCTCTGCGAGGGCGTATGACGTTGCACACGCGACAGTATGTGACGTATGTGAGAAGGTGCGCTTGTTTTATGTCTCTGTGAGAAGGACAGACAAGGAGTGAGAAGAGGATGTAGTGTAATGCCCGCGGCTAAAAGCAACTGAGTGAGAATCTATACTCCAATACTAACAATATAGTCATTTTCTATATCGCACAGAGACAAACCCACAATATATGGAGTATATTACATATATCACCCAGCCCTAATTCTAACTCATAAATGTAAATAAAAGTCCACTTGCAATGGAGCCAATGGGAGGTCCTCTCTAATCATCCAAAAAACGCCAACCAAGTATTGAGTTGAGTTGAGAGGAGTATGACTTTATTTGGAACATGCATGCATACAACATGATACATCACACATGCATGCATACAACATGATACATCACACATGCATGCATACAACATGATACATCACACATGCATGCATACAACATGATACATCACACATGCATGCATACAACATGATACATCACACATGCATGCATACAACATGATACATCACACATGCATGCATACAACATGATACATCACACATGCATGCATACAACATGATACATCACACATGCATGCATACAACATGATACATCACACATGCATGTATACAACATGATAAATCACACATGCATGCATACAACATGATACATCGCACATGCATGCATACAACATGATACATCACACATGCACGCATACAACATGATACATCACACATGCATGCATACAACATGATACATCACACATGCATGCATACAACATGATACATCACACATGCATGCATACAACATGATACATCACACATGCATGCATACAACATGATACATCACACATGCATGCATACAACATGATACATCACACATGCATGCATACAACATGATACATCACACATGCATGCATACAACATGATACATCACACATGCATGCATACAACATGATACATCACACATGCATGCATACAACATGATAAATCACACATGCATGCATACAACATGATACATCGCACATGCATGCATACAACATGATACATCACACATGCACGCATACAACATGATACATCACACATGCATGCATACAACATGATACATCACACATGCATGCATACAACATGATACATCACACATGCATGCATACAACATGATACATCACACATGCATGCATACAACATGATACATCACACATGCATGCATACAACATGATACATCACACATGCATGCATACAACATGATGCATCACACATGCATGCATACAACATGATACATCACACATGCATGCATACAACATGATACATCACACATGCATGTATACAACATGATAAATCACACATGCATGCATACAACATGATACATCGCACATGGATGCATACAACATGATACATCACACATGGATGCATACAACATGATACATCACACATGCACGCATACAACATGATAATCACACATGCATGTATACAACATGATACATCACACATGCATGCATACAACATGATACATCACACATGCACGCATACAACATGATACGTCACACATGCATGCATACTACATGATACATCACACATGCATGTATACAACATGATACATCACACATGCATGTATACAACATGATACATCACACATGCATGCATACAACATGATACGTCACACATGCATGCATACAACATGATACATCGCACATGCATGCATACAACATGATACATCACACATGCACGCATACAACATGATAATCACACATGCATGTATACAACATGATACATCACACATGCATGCATACAACATGATACATCACACATGCATGCATACAACATGATACATCACACATGCATGCATACAACATGATACATCACACATGCATGCATACAACATGATACATCACACATGCATGCATACAACATGATACATCACACATGCATGCATACAACATGATACATCACACATGCATGCATACAACATGATACATCGCACATGCATGCATACAACATGATACATCACACATGCACGCATACAACATGATAATCACACATGCATGTATACAACATGATACATCACACATGCATGCATACAACATGATACATCACACATGCACGCATACAACATGATACATCACACATGCATGTATACAACATGATACATCACAATTGCATGCATACAACATGATACATCGCACATGCATGCATACAACATGATACATCGCACATGCATGCATACAACATGATACGTCACACATGCATGCATACTACATGATACATCACACATGCATGTATACAACATGATACATCACACATGCATGTATACAACATGATACATCACACATGCATGCATACAACATGATACGTCACACATGCATGCATACAACATGATACATCGCACATGCATGCATACAACATGATACATCACACATGCACGCATACAACATGATAATCACACATGCATGTATACAACATGATACATCACACATGCATGCATACAACATGATACATCACACATGCACGCATACAACATGATACATCACACATGCATGTATACAACATGATACATCACAATTGCATGCATACAACATGATACATCGCACATGCATGCATACAACATGATACGTCACACATGCATGCATACTACATGATACATCACGCATGCATGTATACAACATGATACATCACACATGCATGTATACAACATGATACGTCACACATGCATGCATACTACATGATACATCACACATGCATGTATACAACATGATACATCACACATGCATGTATACAACATGATACATCACACATGCATGCATACAACATGATACGTCACACATGCATGCATACAACATGATACATCGCACATGCATGCATACAACATGATACATCACACATGCACGCATACAACATGATAATCACACATGCATGTATACAACATGATACATCACACATGCATGCATACAACATGATACATCACACATGCACGCATACAACATGATACATCACACATGCATGTATACAACATGATACATCACAATTGCATGCATACAACATGATACATCGCACATGCATGCATACAACATGATACGTCACACATGCATGCATACTACATGATACATCACGCATGCATGTATACAACATGATACATCACACATGCATGTATACAACATGATACATCACACATGCATGCATACAACATGATACATCACACATGCATGCATACAACATGATACATCACACATGCATGTATACAACATGATACATCGCACATGCATGCATACAACATGATACATCACACATGCATGCATACAACATGATACATCACACATGCATGCATACAACATGATACATCACACATGCATGCATACAACATGATACATCACGCATGCATGCATAGAACATGATACATCACACATGCATGTATACAACATGATAAATCACACATGCATGCATACAACATGATACATCGCACATGCATGCATACAACATGATACATCACACATGCACGCATACAACATGATAATCACACATGCATGTATACAACATGATACATCACACATGCATGCATACAACATGATACATCACACATGCACGCATACAACATGATACATCACACATGCATGTATACAACATGATACATCACAATTGCATGCATACAACATGATACATCGCACATGCATGCATACAACATGATACATCGCACATGCATGCATACAACATGATACGTCACACATGCATGCATACTACATGATACATCACACATGCATGTATACAACATGATACATCACACATGCATGTATACAACATGATACATCACACATGCAAGCATACAACATGATACATCACACATGCATGCATACAACATGATACATCACACATGCATGCATACAACATGATACATCACACATGCCTGCATACAACATGATACATCACACATGCAACATGATACATCACACATGCAAGCATACAACATGATACATCACACATGCATGCATACAACATGATACATCACACATGCAAGTATACAACATGATAAATCACACATGCAAGCATACAACATGATACATAACACATGCATGCATACAACATGATACATCACACATGCATGCATACAACATGATACATCCCACATGCATGAATACAACATATACACCACACATACAACATGATACATCACACATGCATGCATACAACATGATACATCACACATGCATGTATACAACATGATACATCACACATACAACATGATACATCACACATGCATGTATACAACTTGATACATCACACATGCATGCATACCACATGATACATCACACATGCATGCATACAACATGATACTTCACACATACAACATGATACATCACACATGCATGCATACAACATGATACATCACACATGCAAGTATACAACATGATACATCACACATGCAAGCATACAACATGATACATCCCACATACATGAATACAACATATACATCACACATACAACATGATACATCACACATGCATGCATACAACATGAAACATCACACATGCATTCATACAACATGATACATCACACATACAACATGATACATCACACATGCATGTATACAACTTGATACATCACACATGCATGCATACCACATGATACATCACACATACATGCATACAACATGATACTTCACGCATACAACATGATACTTCACACATACAACATGATACATCACACATGCATGCATACAACATGATACATCACACATGCTTGCATACAACTAGATACATCACACATGCATGCATACAACATGATACATCACACATGCTTGCATACAACATGATACATCACACATGCATGCATACAACATGATACATCACACATGCATGTATACAACATGATACATCACACATGCATGCATACAACATGATACATCACACATACAGCATGCATACAACATGATACATCACACATGCATGTATACAACATTATACATCACACATACATGCATACAACATGATACATCACACATACATGCATACAACATGATACATCACACATGCATGCATACAACATGATACATCACACATACAGCATGCATACAACATGATACATCACACATGCATGTATACAACATGATACATCACACATGCATGCATACAACATGATACATCACACATGCTTGCATACAACATGATACATCACACATGCATGCATACAACATGATACATCACACATGCATGCATACAACATGATACATCACACATGCATGCATACAACATGATACATCACACATGCATGTATACAACATGATACATCACACATGCATGCATACAACATGATACATAACACATACAACATGATACATCACATATGCATGCATACAACATGATACATCACACATACAACATGATACATCACACATGCATGCATACAACATGATATCATGTTGTATGCATGCATGTGTGATGTATCATGTTGTATGCATGCATGTGTGATGTATCATGTTGTATGCATGCATGTGTGATGTATCATGCATGCATTTATACAACATGATACATCACACATGCACGCATACAACATGATACATCACACATACATGCATACAACATGATACATCACGCATGCATACAACATGATACATCACACATGCACGCATACAACATGATACATCACACATGCACGCATACAACATGATACATCACACATGCACGCATACAACATGATACATCACACATACAACATGAAACATCACACATGCACGCATACAACATGATACATCACACATGCACGCATACAACATGATACATCACACATGCACGCATACAACATGATACATCACACATGCATGTATACAACATGATATCATGTTGTATGCATGCATGTGTGATGTATCATGCATGCATGCATACAACATGATACATCACACATGCACGCATACAACATGATACATCACACATACATGCATACAACATGATACATCACACATGCACGCATACAACATGATACATCACACATGCACGCATACATTATGATACATCACACATGCACGCATACAACATGATACATCACACATGCACGCATACAACATGATACATCACACATGCACGCATACAACATGATACATCACACATTCACGCATACAACGTGATACATCACACATACAACATGAAACATCACACATGCACGCATACAACATGATACATCACACATGCATGCATACAACATGATACATCACACATGCATGCATACAACATGATACATCACACATGCACGCATACAACATGATACATCACACATGCACGCATACAACATGATACATCACACATGCACGCATACAACATGATACATCACACATGCACGCATACAACATGATACATCACAAATGCACGCATACAACATGATACATCACACATACAACATGAAACATCACACATGCACTCATACAACATGATACATCACACATGCACGCATACAACATGATACATCACACATGCATTAATACAACATTATATCATGTTGTATGCATGCATGTGTGATGTATCATGCATGCATGCATACAACATGATACATCACACATGCACGCATACAACATGATACATCACACATACATGCATACAACATGATACATCACACATGCACACATACAACATGATACATCACACATGCACGCATACAACATGATACATCACACATGCACGCATACAACATGATACATCACACATGCACGCATACAACATGATACATCACACATGCACGCATACAACATGATACATCACACATTCACGCATACAACGTGATACATCACACATACAACATGAAACATCACACATGCACGCATACAACATGATACATCACACATGCACGCATACAACATGATACATCACACATGCATGTATACAACATGATATCATGTTGTATGCATGCATGTGTGATGTATCATGGATGCATGCATACAACATGATACATCACACATGCATGTATACAACATGATACATCACACATGCATGCATACAACATGATACGTCGCACATGCATGCATACAACATGATACATCGCACATGCATGCATACAACATGATACATCACGCATGCATGTATACAACATGATACATCACACATGCATGCATATAACATGATACATCACACATGCATGCATACAACATGATACATCACACATGCATGCATACAACATGATACATCACACATGCATGCATACAACATGATACATCACACATACAACATGATACATCACACATGCAAGCATACAACATGATACATCACACATGCATGCATACAACATGATACATCACACATGCAAGAATACAACATGATACATCACACATGGAAGCATACAACATGATACATAACACATGCATGTATACAACATGATACATCACCCATGCATGCATACAACATGATACATCACACATGTATGTATACAAAATGATACATCACACATGCAAGAATACAACATGATACATCACACATGGAAGCATACAACATGATACATAACACATGCATGTATACAACATGATACATCACACATGTATGCATACAACATGATACATCACACATACAACATGATACATCACACATACAACATGATACATCACACATGCAAGAATACAACATGATACATCACACATGGAAGCATACAACATGATACATAACACATGCATGTATACAACATGATACATCACACATGCATGCATACAACATGATACATCACACATACAACATGATACATCACACATGCATGTATACAACATGATACATCACACATGTTTGCATACAACATGATACATCACACATGCATGCATACAACATAATACATCACACATGCATGCATACAACATGATACATCACACATGCATGCATACAACATGATACATCACACATGCATGCATACAACATGATACATCACACATGCATGCATACAACATGATACATCACACATGCATGCATACAACATGATACATCACACTTGCATGCATACAACATGATACATCACACATGCATGCATACAACATGATACATCACACATGCAAGAATACAACATGATACATCACACATGGAAGCATACAACATGATACATAACACATGCATGTATACAACATGATACATCACACATGCATGCATACAACATGATACATCACACATGCATGTATACAACATGATACATCACACATGCAAGAATACAACATGATACATCACACATGGAAGCATACAACATGATACATAACACATGCATGTATACAACATGATACATAACACATGCATGTATACAACATGATACATCACACATGTATGCATACAACATGATACATCACACATACAACATGATACATCACACATACAACATGATACATCACACATGCAAGAATACAACATGATACATCACACATGGAAGCATACAACATGATACATAACACATGCATGTATACAACATGATACATCACACATGCATGCATACAACATGATACATCACACATACAACATGATACATCACACATGCATGTATACAACATGATACATCACACATGCTTGCATACAACATGATACATCACACATGCATGCATACAACATGATACATCACACATGCATGTATACAACATGATACATCACACATGCATGCATACAACATGATACATCACACATGCATGCATACAACATGATACATCACACATGCATGCATACATCATGATACATCACACATACAACATGATACATCACACATGCAAGCATACAACATGATACATCACACATGCATGCATACAACATGATACATCACACATGCAAGAATAGAACATGATACATCACACATGGAAGCATACAACATGATACATAACACATGCATGTATACAACATGATACATCACACATGCATGCATACAACATGATACATCACACATACAACATGATACATCACACATACAACATGATACATCACACATGCAAGAATACAACATGATACATCACACATGGAAGCATACAACATGATACATAACACATGCATGTATACAACATGATACATCACACATGCATGCATACAACATGATACATCACACATACAACATGATACATCACACATGCATGTATACAACATTATACATCACACATGCATGCCTACAACATGATACATCACACATACAACATGATACATCACACATTCATGCATACAACATGATACATCACACATGCTTGCATACAACATGATACATCACACATGCATGCATACAACATGATACATCACACATGCATGCATACAACATGATACATCACACATGCATGCATACAACATGATACATCACACATGCATGCATACAACATGATACATCACACATGCATGCATACAACATGATACATCACACATGCATGCATACAACATGATACATCACACATACATGCATACAACATGATACATCACACGTACATGCATACAACATGATACATCACACATGCATGTATACAACATGATACATCACACATGCATGCATACAACATGATACATCACACATGCATGCATACAACATGATACATCACACATGCATGCATACAACATGATACATCACACTTGCATGCATACAACATGATACATCACACATGCATGCATACAACATGATACATCACACATGCATGCATACAACATGATACATCACACATACATGCATACAACATGATACATCACACATACATGCATACAATATGATACATCACACATACATGCATACAACATGATACATCACACATACAACATGATACATCACACATGCATGCATACAACATGATACATCACACATGCATGCATACAACATGATACATCACACATGCATGCATACAACATGATACATCACACATACAACATGATACATCACACTTGCATGCATACAACATGATACATCACACATGCATGCATACAACATGATACATCACACATGCATGCATACAACATGATACATCACACATGCATGCATACAACATGATACATCACACTTGCATGCATACAACATGATACATCACACATGCATGCATACAACATGATACATCACACATGGATGCATACAACATGATACATCACACATGCATGCATACAACATGATACATCACACATGCATGCATACAACATGATACATCACACATGCATGCATACAACATGATACATCACACATACAACATGATACATCACACTTGCATGCATACAACATGATACATCACACTTGCATGCATACAACATGATACATCACACATGCATGCATACAACATGATACATCACACTTGCATGTATACAACATGATACATCACACATGCATGCATACAACATGATACATCACACATGGATGCATACAACATGATACATCACACATGCATGCATACAACATGATACATCACACATGCATGTATACAACATGATACATCACACATGCATGCATACAACATGATACATCACACATGCCTGCATACAACATGATACATCACACATGCATGCATACAACATGATACATCACACATACAACATGATACATCACACTTGCATGCATACAACATGATACATCACACATGCATGCATACAACATGATACATCACACATGCATGCATACAACATGATACATCACACTTGCATGCATACAACATGATACATCACACATGCATGCATACAACATGATACATCACATATGCATGCATACAACATGAGACATAACACATGGATGCATACATCATGATACATCCCACATGCATGCATACAACATGATACATCACACATGCATACAACATGATACATCACACATGCATGCATACAACATGATACATCACACATGGATGCATACAACATGATACATCACACATGCATGCATACAACATGATACATCACACATGCATGCATACAACATGATACATCACACATGCATGCATACAACATGATACATCACACTTGCATGCATACAACATGATACATCACACATGCATGCATACAACATGATACATCACACATGCATGCATACAACATGATACATCACACATACAACATGATACATCACACTTGCATGCATACAACATGACACATCACACATGCATGCACACAACATGATACATCACACATGCATGCATACAACATGATACATCACACATGCATGCATACAACATGATACATCACACATACAACATGATACATCACACATGCATGCATACAACATGATACATCACACATGCATGCATACAACATGATACATCACACATGCATGCATACAACATGATACATCACACATACAACATGATACATCACACATGCAAGCATACAACATGATACATCACACATGCATGCATACAACATGATACATCACACATGCATGCATACAACATGATACATCACACATGCATGCATACAACATGATACATCACACATGCATGCATACAACATGATACATCACACATGCAAGAATACAACATGATACATCACACATGGAAGCATACAACATGATACATAACACATGCATGTATACAACATGATACATCACACATGCATGCATACAACATGATACATCACACATACAACATGATACATCACACATACAACATGATACATCACACATGCAAGAATACAACATGATACATCACACATGGAAGCATACAACATGATACATAACACATGCATGTAAACAACATGATACATCACACATGCATGCATACAACATGATACATCACACATACAACATGATACATCACACATGCATGTATACAACATGATACATCACACATGCTTGCATACAACATGATACATCACACATGCATGCATACAACATGATACATCACACATGCATGTATACAACATGATACATCACACATGCATGCATACAACATGATACATCACACATGCATGCATACAACATGATACATCACACATGCATGCATACAACATGATACATCACACATACAACATGATACATCACACATGCAAGCATACAACATGATACATCACACATGCATGCATACAACATGATACATCACACATGCAAGAATAGAACATGATACATCACACATGGAAGCATACAACATGATACATAACACATGCATGTATACAACATGATACATCACACATGCATGCATACAACATGATACATCACACATGCATGTATACAACATGATACATCACACATGCAAGAATACAACATGATACATCACACATGGAAGCATACAACATGATACATAACACATGCATGTATACAACATGATACATCACACATGCATGCATACAACATTATACATCACACATGCATGCATACAACATGATACATCACACATACAACATGATACATCACACATTCATGCATACAACATGATACATCACACATGCTTGCATAAAACATGATACATCACACATGCATGCATACAACATGATACATCACACATGCATGCATACAACATGATACATCACACATGCATGCATACAACATGATACATCACACATTTATGCATACAACATGATACATCACACATGCATGCATACAACATGATACATCACACATGCATGCATACAACATGATACATCACACATACGTGCATACAACATGATACATTACACATACATGCATACAACATGATACATCACACATGCATGTATACAACATGATACATCACACATGCATGTATACAACATGATACATCACACATGCATGCATACAACATGATACATCACACATGCATGCATACAACATGATACATCACACATGCATGCATACAACATGATACATCACACTTGCATGCATACAACATGATACATCACACATGCATGCATACAACATGATACATCACACATGCATGCATACAACATGATACATCACACATGCATGCATACAACATGATACATCACACATACATGCATACAACATGATACATCACACATACATGCATACAACATGATACATCACACATACAACATGATACATCACACATGCATGTATACAACATGATACATCACACATGCATGCATACAACATGATACATCACACATGCATGCATACAACATGATACATCACACATGCTTGCATACAACATGATACATCACACATACAACATGATACATCACACTTGCATGCATACAACATGATACATCACACATCTATGCATACAACATGATACATCACACATGCATGCATACAACATGATACATCACACTTGCATGCATACAACATGATACATCACACATGCATGCATACAACATGATACATCACACATGGATGCATACAACATGATACATCACACATGCATGCATACAACATGATACATCACACATGCATGTATACAACATGATACATCACACATTCATGCATACAACATGATACATCACACATGCATGCATACGACATGATACATCACACATGCATGCATACAACATGATACATCACACATGCATGCATACAACATGATACATCACACATACAACATGATACATCACACATGCATGCATACAACATGATACATCACACATGCATGCATACAACATGATACATCACACTTGCATGCATACAACATGATACATCACACATGCATGCATACAACATGATACATCACACATGGATGCATACAACATGATACATCACACATGCATGCATACAACATGATACATCACACATGCATGTATACAACATGATACATCACACATGCATGCATACAACATGATACATCACACATGGAAGCATACAACATGATACATAACACATGCATGTATACAACATGATACATCACACATGCATGCATACAACATGATACATCACACATGCATGTATACAACATGATACATCACACATGCAAGAATACAACATGATACATCACACATGGAAGCATACAACATGATACATAACACATGCATGTATACAACATGATACATCACACATGCATGCATACAACATTATACATCACACATGCATGCATACAACATGATACATCACACATACAACATGATACATCACACATTCATGCATACAACATGATACATCACACATGCTTGCATAAAACATGATACATCACACATGCATGCATACAACATGATACATCACACATGCATGCATACAACATGATACATCACACATGCATGCATACAACATGATACATCACACATGCATGCATACAACATGATACATCACACATGCATGCATACAACATGATACATCACACATGCATGCATACAACATGATACATCACACATACGTGCATACAACATGATACATCACACATACATGCATACAACATGATACATCACACATGCATGTATACAACATGATACATCACACATGCATGTATACAACATGATACATCACACATGCATGCATACAACATGATACATCACACATGCATGCATACAACATGATACATCACACATGCATGCATACAACATGATACATCACACTTGCATGCATACAACATGATACATCACACATGCATGCATACAACATGATACATCACACATGCATGCATACAACATGATACATCACACATACATGCATACAACATGATACATCACACATACATGCATACAACATGATACATCACACATACATGCATACAACATGATACATCACACATACAACATGATACATCACACATGCATGCATACAACATGATACATCACACATGCATGCATACAACATGATACATCACACATGCTTGCATACAACATGATACATCACACATACAACATGATACATCACACTTGCATGCATACAACATGATACATCACACATGCATGCATACAACATGATACATCACACATGCATGCATACAACATGATACATCACACTTGCATGCATACAACATGATACATCACACATGCATGCATACAACATGATACATCACACATGGATGCATACAACATGATACATCACACATGCATGCATACAACATGATACATCACACATGCATGTATACAACATGATACATCACACATTCATGCATACAACATGATACATCACACATGCATGCATACAACATGATACATCACACATGCATGCATACAACATGATACATCACACATGCATGCATACAACATGATACATCACACATACAACATGATACATCACACATGCATGCATACAACATGATACATCACACATGCATGCATACAACATGATACATCACACTTGCATGCATACAACATGATACATCACACATGCATGCATACAACATGATACATCACACATGGATGCATACAACATGATACATCACACATGCATGCATACAACATGATACATCACACATGCATGTATACAACATGATACATCACACATGCATGCATACAACATGATACATCACACATGGAAGCATACAACATGATACATAACACATGCATGTATACAACATGATACATCACACATGCATGCATACAACATGATACATCACACATGCATGTATACAACATGATACATCACACATGCAAGAATACAACATGATACATCACACATGGAAGCATACAACATGATACATAACACATGCATGTATACAACATGATACATCACACATGCATGCATACAACATTATACATCACACATGCATGCATACAACATGATACATCACACATACAACATGATACATCACACATTCATGCATACAACATGATACATCACACATGCTTGCATAAAACATGATACATCACACATGCATGCATACAACATGATACATCACACATGCATGCATACAACATGATACATCACACATGCATGCATACAACATGATACATCACACATGCATGCATACAACATGATACATCACACATGCATGCATACAACATGATACATCACACATGCATGCATACAACATGATACATCACACATACGTGCATACAACATGATACATCACACATACATGCATACAACATGATACATCACACATGCATGTATACAACATGATACATCACACATGCATGTATACAACATGATACATCACACATGCATGCATACAACATGATACATCACACATGCATGCATACAACATGATACATCACACATGCATGCATACAACATGATACATCACACTTGCATGCATACAACATGATACATCACACATGCATGCATACAACATGATACATCACACATGCATGCATACAACATGATACATCACACATACATGCATACAACATGATACATCACACATACATGCATACAACATGATACATCACACATACATGCATACATGCATACAACATGATACATCACACATACAACATGATACATCACACATGCATGCATACAACATGATACATCACACATGCATGCATACAACATGATACATCACACATGCATGCATACAACATGATACATCACACATGCTTGCATACAACATGATACATCACACATACAACATGATACATCACACTTGCATGCATACAACATGATACATCACACATGCATGCATACAACATGATACATCACACATGCATGCATACAACATGATACATCACACTTGCATGCATACAACATGATACATCACACATGCATGCATACAACATGATACATCACACATGGATGCATACAACATGATACATCACACATGCATGAATACAACATGATACATCACACATGCATGTATACAACATGATACATCACACATTCATGCATACAACATGCTACATCACACATGCATGCATACAACATGATACATCACACATGCATGCATACAACATGATACATCACACATGCATGCATACAACATGATACATCACACATACAACATGATACATCACACATGCATGCATACAACATGATACATCACACATGCATGCATACAACATGATACATCACACTTGCATGCATACAACATGATACATCACACATGCATGCATACAACATGATACATCACACATGGATGCATACAACATGATACATCACACATGCATGCATACAACATGATACATCACACATGCATGTATACAACATGATACATCACACATGCATGCATACAACATGATACATCACACATACAACATGATACATCACACTTGCATGCATACAACATGATACATCACACATGCATGCATACAACATGATACATCACACATGCATGCATACAACATGATACATCACACTTGCATGCATACAACATGATACATCACACATGCATGCATACAACATGATACATCACACATGGATGCATACAACATGATACATCACACATGCATGCATACAACATGATGCATCACACATGCATGCATACAACATGATACATCACACATGCCTGCATACAACATGATACATCACACATGCATGCATACAACATGATACATCACACATACAACATGATACATCACACTTGCATGCATACAACATGATACATCACACATGCATGCATACAACATGATACATCACACATGCATGCATACAACATGATACATCACACTTGCATGCATACAACATGATACATCACACATGCATGCATACAACATGATACATCACATATGCATGCATACAACATGAGACATAACACATGGATGCATACATCATGATACATCCCACATGCATGCATACAACATGATACATCACACATGCATACAACATGATACATCACACATGCATGCATACAACATGATACATCACACATGCATGCATACAACATGATACATCACACATGCATGCATACAACATGATACATCACACATGCATGCATACAACATGATACATCACACTTGCATGCATACAACATGATACATCACACATGCATGCATACAACATGATACATCACACATGCATGCATACAACATGATACATCACACATACAACATGATACATCACACTTGCATGCATACAACATGACACATCACACATGCATGCACACAACATGATACATCACACATGCATGCATACAACATGATACATCACACATGCATGCATACAACATGATACATCACACATACAACATGATACATCACACATGCATGCATACAACATGATACATCACACATGCATGCATACAACATGATACATCACACATGCATGCATACAACATGATACTTCACACATACAACATGATACATCACACATGCAAGCATACAACATGATACATCACACATGCATGCATACAACATGATACATCACACATGCATGCATACAACATGATACATCACACATGCATGCATACAACATGATACATCACACATGCATGCATACAACATGATACATCACACATGCAAGAATACAACATGATACATCACACATGGAAGCATACAACATGATACATAACACATGCATGTATACAACATGATACATCACACATGCATGCATACAACATGATACATCACACATACAACATGATACATCACACATACAACATGATACATCACACATGCAAGAATACAACATGATACATCACACATGGAAGCATACAACATGATACATAACACATGCATGTAAACAACATGATACATCACACATGCATGCATACAACATGATACATCACACATACAACATGATACATCACACATGCATGTATACAACATGATACATCACACATGCTTGCATACAACATGATACATCACACATGCATGCATACAACATGATACATCACACATG
Source organism: Nerophis ophidion (assembly GCF_033978795.1). Classification (NCBI taxonomy): domain Eukaryota; kingdom Metazoa; phylum Chordata; class Actinopteri; order Syngnathiformes; family Syngnathidae; genus Nerophis; species Nerophis ophidion. The sequence continues at coordinate 119,689 of NW_026906990.1, read as the reverse complement.
CATGTATACAACATGATACATCACACATGCATGCATATCAATCAATCAATCAATGTTTACTTATATAGCCCTAAATCACTAGTGTCTCAAAGGGCTGCACAAACCACCACGACATCCTCGGTAGGCCCACATAAGGGCAAGGAAAACTCACACCCAGTGGGACATTGGTGACAATAATGACCCAGTGGGACGTCGGTGACAATGATGACTATGAGAACCTTAGAGAGGAGGAAAGCAATGGATGTCGAGCGGGTCTAACATGATACTGTGAAAGTTCAATCCACAATGGATACAACACAGTCGCGGGAGTCCAGTCCAAAGAGGATCCAAGACACAGCAGCGAGAGTCCCGTTCACAGCGGAGCCAGCAGGAAACCATCCCAAGCGTAGGCGGACCAGCAGCGCAGAGATGTCCCCAGCCGATACACAGGCAAGCAGTACATGGCCACCGGATCGGACTGGACCCCCTCCACACGGGAGAGTGGGACATAGAAGAAAAAGAAAAGAAACGGCAGATCAACTGGTCTAAAAAGGGAGTCTATTTAAAGGCTAGAGTATACAAATGAGTTTTAAGGTGAGACTTAAATGCTTCTACTGAGGTGGCATCGCGAACTGTTACCGGGAGGGTATTCCAGAGTACTGGAGCCCGAACGGAAAATGCTCTATAGCCCGCAGACTTTTTTTGGGCTTTGGGAATCACTAATAAGCCGGAATCCTTTGAACGCAGATTTCTTGCCGGGACATATGGTACAATACAATCGGCAAGATAAGATGGAGCTAGACCGTGTAGTATTTTATACGTAAGTAGTAAAACCTTAAAGTCACATCTTAAGTGCACAGGAAGCCAGTGCAGGTGAGCCAGTACAGGCGTAATGTGATCAAACTTTCTTGTTCTTGTCAAAAGTCTAGCAGCCGCATTTTGTACCAACTGTAATCTTTTAATGCTAGACATGGGGAGACCCGAAAATAATACGTTACAGTAGTCGAGGCGAGACGTAACAAACGCATGGATAATGATCTCAGCGTCTTTAGTGGACAGAATGGAGCGAATTTTAGCGATGTTACGGAGATGAAAGAAGGCCGTTTTAGTAACGCTTTTAATGTGTGCCTCAAAGGAGAGAGTTGGGTCGAAGATAATACCCAGATTCTTTACCGTGTCGCCTTGTTTAATTGTTTGGTTGTCAAATGTTAGAGTTGTATTATTAAATAGAGTTCGGTGTCTAGCAGGACCGATAATCAGCATTTCCGTTTTTTTGGCGTTGAGTTGCAAAAAGTTAGCGGACATCCATTGTTTAATTTCATTAAGACACGCCTCCAGCTGACTACAATCCGGCGTGTTGGTCAGCTTTAGGGGCATGTAGAGTTGGGTGTCATCAGCATAACAGTGAAAGCTAACACCGTATTTGCGTATGATGTCACCTAGCGGCAGCATGTAGATGCTGAAGAGTGCAGGGCCAAGGACCGAACCCTGGGGAACTCCACACGTTACCTTAACGTAGTCCGAGGTCACATTGTTATGGGAGACACACTGCATCCTATCAGTAAGATAAGAGTTAGATAGACCTTAAAGTCACATCTTAAGTGCACAGGAAGCCAGTGCAGGTGAGCCAGTACAGGTATATATGTATGTATATATGTATATAAAGGTATATACAGTATAGGTATATATGTATGTATATATGTATATAAAGGTATATACAGTACAGGTATATATGTATGTATATATGTATATAAAGGTATATACAGTACAGGCGTAATGTGATCAAACTTTCTTGTTCTTGTCAAAAGTCTAGCAGCCGCATTTTGTACCAACTGTAATCTTTTAATGCTAGACATGGGGAGACCCGAAAATAATCAATCAATCAATCAATGTTTACTTATATAGCCCTAAATCACTAGTGTCTCAAAGGGCTGCACAAACCACCACGACATCCTCGGTAGGAAAACTCACACCCAGTGGGACGTCGGTGACAATGATGACTATGAGAACCTTAGAGAGGAGGAAAGCAATGGATGTCGAGCGGGTCTAACATGATACTGTGAAAGTTCAATCCACAATGGATACAACACAGTCGCGAGAGTCCAGTCCAAAGAGGATCCAAGACACAGCAGCGAGAGTCCCGTTCACAGCGGAGCCAGCAGGAAACCATCCCAAGCGTAGGCGGACCAGCAGCGCAGAGATGTCCCCAGCCGATACACAGGCGAGCAGTACATGGCCACCGGATCGGACCGGACCCCCTCCACACGGGAGAGTGGGACATAGAAGAAAAAGAAAAGAAACGGCAGATCAACTGGTCTAAAAAGGGAGTCTATTTAAAGGCTAGAGTATACAAATGAGTTTTAAGGTGAGACTTAAATGCTTCTACTGAGGTGGCATCGCGAACTGTTACCGGGAGGGCATTCCAGAGTACTGGAGCCCGAACGGAAAATGCTCTATAGCCCGCAGACTTTTTTTGGGCTTTGGGAATCACTAATAAGCCGGAGTCCTTTGAACGCAGATTTCTTGCCGGGACATATGGTACAATACAATCGGCAAGATAAGATGGAGCTAGACCGTGTAGTATTTTATACGTAAGTAGTAAAACCTTAAAGTCACATCTTAAGTGCACAGGAAGCCAGTGCAGGTGAGCCAGTACAGGCGTAATGTGATCAAACTTTCTTGTTCTTGTCAAAAGTCTAGCAGCCGCATTTTGTACCAACTGTAATCTTTTAATGCTAGACATGGGGAGACCCGAAAATAATACGTTACAGTAGTCGAGGCGAGACGTAACAAACGCATGGATAATGATCTCAGCGTCTTTAGTGGACAGAATGGAGCGAATTTTAGCGATATTACGGAGATGAAAGAAGGCCGTTTTAGTAACGCTTTTAATGTGTGCCTCAAAGGAGAGAGTTGGGTCGAAGATAACACCCAGATTCTTTACCGTGTCGCCTTGTTTAATTGTTTGGTTGTCAAATGTTAGAGTTGTATTATTAAATAGAGTTCGGTGTCTAGCAGGACCGATAATCAGCATTTCCGTTTTTTTGGCGTTGAGTTGCAAAAAGTTAGCGGACATCCATTGTTTAATTTCATTAAGACACGCCTCCAGCTGACTACAATCCGGCGTGTTGGTCAGCTTTAGGGGCATGTAGAGTTGGGTGTCATCAGCATAACAGTGAAAGCTAATACCGTATTTGCGTATGATGTCACCTAGCGGCAGCATGTAGATGCTGAAGAGTGCAGGGCCAAGGACCGAACCCTGGGGAACTCCACACGTTACCTTAACGTAGTCCGAGGTCACATTGTTATGGGAGACACACTGCATCCTATCAGTAAGATAAGAGTTAAACCAAGACAGGGCTAAGTCTGACATACCAATTCGTGTTTTGATACGTTCTAATAAAATATTATGATCGACGGTATCGAAAGCAGCGCTAAGATCGAGGAGCAGCAACATAGATGACGCATCAGAATCCATCGTTAGCAATAGATCATTAGTCATTTTTGCGAGGGCTGTCTCCGTGGAGTGATTTGCCCTGAAACCGGATTGAAAGGTTTCACATAGATTGTTAGACGCTAAGTGTTCATTTAACTGCTCCGCAACAATTTTTTCAAGGATTTTTGAAATAAAGGGAAGGTGAGACACCGGTCGGTAGTTTACCATGAGGTCAGGATCGAGGTTAGGTCTTTTAAGAAGAGGATGAATAACCGCTTTTTTGAATGCTAGGGGAACAGTGCCCGAGGAGAGTGATAAGTTTATAATATTTAGCACTGATGGACCTAATAATACAAAGAGCTCCTTGATCAGTTTCCCAGGAAGAGGGTCAAGTAAACATGTTGTCTGTTTTATTCCATTTACACGTTGTAACAATTCCTCTAATGTTATTTCCTCAAAACGAGAGAAAGTATTTTGGAGGGCAGTATCCGCCGTATATACAATCGTGTCAGTGTTAATAGAACCCCGTTGTAGCTGGGACGCATTGTCTTTAATCTCCTTTCTAATGACTTCAATTTTCTTACTAAAGAATTGCATAAAGTCATCAGCTGAGTGGGTTGAGCTACTGGAAGGAGTCCCTTGTTGGGTTAGCGATGCTACCGTACTAAACAAAAATTTAGGATCGTTTTTATTACGGTGGATGAGATTTGAGTAATATTTAGCTTTAGCTAAGGTAAGCATGCGTTTATAAGTTATTAAACCATCACTCCATGCTTGATGGTGCACCTCAAGTTTAGTCGTGCGCCATTTGCGTTCCAGCTTTCTACATAATAATTTCTGAGCTCTAGTTTCTTCTGTAAACCACGGGGTGCGCTTTTTTGGAGCCTTTTTTAACTTTAGCGGTGCTATGTTATCAATGGTTTCGCGCAGGGCGTCGTTAAAGTTGTTAGTGAGGTTATCAATAGAGCCCACATACTTTGGGAATGGTGCCATAACCGAGGGCAGTAGGTCAGCAAGAGTTGTCGTTGTGGCTGTATTAATGTTGCGGCTGCTATAGCAGTTATTATTATTATTAGTTTGACGAACATGCGTCTGAACCTCGAATTTTATAAGGTAATGATCAGACAATACTTTAGTATACGGGAGTATCGTAACTTTGGAAACGTTGATGCCCCTGACAAGCACTAGGTGCATACAACATGATACATCACACATGCATGCATACAACATGATACATCACACATGCATGCATACAACATGATACATCACACATACGTGCATACAACATGATACATCACACATACATGCATACAACATGATACATCACACATGCATGTATACAACATGATACATCACACATGCATGTATACAACATGATACATCACACATGCATGCATACAACATGATACATCACACATGCATGCATACAACATGATACATCACACATGCATGCATACAACATGATACATCACACATGCATGCATACAACATGATACATCACACATACAACATGATACATCACACATGCAAGCATACAACATGATACATCACACATGCATGCATACAACATGATACATCACACATGCAAGAATAGAACATGATACATCACACATGGAAGCATACAACATGATACATAACACATGCATGTATACAACATGATACATCACACATGCATGCATACAACATGATACATCACACATGCATGTATACAACATGATACATCACACATGCAAGAATACAACATGATACATCACACATGGAAGCATACAACATGATACATAACACATGCATGTATACAACATGATACATCACACATGCATGCATACAACATTATACATCACACATGCATGCATACAACATGATACATCACACATACAACATGATACATCACACATTCATGCATACAACATGATACATCACACATGCTTGCATAAAACATGATACATCACACATGCATGCATACAACATGATACATCACACATGCATGCATACAACATGATACATCACACATGCATGCATACAACATGATACATCACACATTTATGCATACAACATGATACATCACACATGCATGCATACAACATGATACATCACACATGCATGCATACAACATGATACATCACACATACGTGCATACAACATGATACATCACACATACATGCATACAACATGATACATCACACATGCATGTATACAACATGATACATCACACATGCATGTATACAACATGATACATCACACATGCATGCATACAACATGATACATCACACATGCATGCATACAACATGATACATCACACATGCATGCATACAACATGATACATCACACTTGCATGCATACAACATGATACATCACACATGCATGCATACAACATGATACATCACACATGCATGCATACAACATGATACATCACACATACATGCATACAACATGATACATCACACATACATGCATACAACATGATACATCACACATACATGCATACAACATGATACATCACACATACAACATGATACATCACACATGCATGTATACAACATGATACATCACACATGCATGCATACAACATGATACATCACACATGCATGCATACAACATGATACATCACACATGCTTGCATACAACATGATACATCACACATACAACATGATACATCACACTTGCATGCATACAACATGATACATCACACATCTATGCATACAACATGATACATCACACATGCATGCATACAACATGATACATCACACTTGCATGCATACAACATGATACATCACACATGCATGCATACAACATGATACATCACACATGGATGCATACAACATGATACATCACACATGCATGCATACAACATGATACATCACACATGCATGTATACAACATGATACATCACACATTCATGCATACAACATGATACATCACACATGCATGCATACGACATGATACATCACACATGCATGCATACAACATGATACATCACACATGCATGCATACAACATGATACATCACACATACAACATGATACATCACACATGCATGCATACAACATGATACATCACACATGCATGCATACAACATGATACATCACACTTGCATGCATACAACATGATACATCACACATGCATGCATACAACATGATACATCACACATGGATGCATACAACATGATACATCACACATGCATGCATACAACATGATACATCACACATGCATGTATACAACATGATACATCACAAATGCATGCATACAACATGATACATCACACATGGAAGCATACAACATGATACATAACACATGCATGTATACAACATGATACATCACACATGCATGCATACAACATGATACATCACACATGCATGTATACAACATGATACATCACACATGCAAGAATACAACATGATACATCACACATGGAAGCATACAACATGATACATAACACATGCATGTATACAACATGATACATCACACATGCATGCATACAACATTATACATCACACATGCATGCATACAACATGATACATCACACATACAACATGATACATCACACATTCATGCATACAACATGATACATCACACATGCTTGCATAAAACATGATACATCACACATGCATGCATACAACATGATACATCACACATGCATGCATACAACATGATACATCACACATGCATGCATACAACATGATACATCACACATGCATGCATACAACATGATACATCACACATGCATGCATACAACATGATACATCACACATGCATGCATACAACATGATACATCACACATACGTGCATACAACATGATACATCACACATACATGCATACAACATGATACATCACACATGCATGTATACAACATGATACATCACACATGCATGTATACAACATGATACATCACACATGCATGCATACAACATGATACATCACACATGCATGCATACAACATGATACATCACACATGCATGCATACAACATGATACATCACACTTGCATGCATACAACATGATACATCACACATGCATGCATACAACATGATACATCACACATGCATGCATACAACATGATACATCACACATACATGCATACAACATGATACATCACACATACATGCATACAACATGATACATCACACATACATGCATACAACATGATACATCACACATACAACATGATACATCACACATGCATGCATACAACATGATACATCACACATGCATGCATACAACATGATACATCACACATGCTTGCATACAACATGATACATCACACATACAACATGATACATCACACTTGCATGCATACAACATGATACATCACACATGCATGCATACAACATGATACATCACACATGCATGCATACAACATGATACATCACACTTGCATGCATACAACATGATACATCACACATGCATGCATACAACATGATACATCACACATGGATGCATACAACATGATACATCACACATGCATGCATACAACATGATACATCACACATGCATGTATACAACATGATACATCACACATTCATGCATACAACATGATACATCACACATGCATGCATACAACATGATACATCACACATGCATGCATACAACATGATACATCACACATGCATGCATACAACATGATACATCACACATACAACATGATACATCACACATGCATGCATACAACATGATACATCACACATGCATGCATACAACATGATACATCACACTTGCATGCATACAACATGATACATCACACATGCATGCATACAACATGATACATCACACATGGATGCATACAACATGATACATCACACATGCATGCATACAACATGATACATCACACATGCATGTATACAACATGATACATCACACATGCATGCATACAACATGATACATCACACATGGAAGCATACAACATGATACATAACACATGCATGTATACAACATGATACATCACACATGCATGCATACAACATGATACATCACACATGCATGTATACAACATGATACATCACACATGCAAGAATACAACATGATACATCACACATGGAAGCATACAACATGATACATAACACATGCATGTATACAACATGATACATCACACATGCATGCATACAACATTATACATCACACATGCATGCATACAACATGATACATCACACATACAACATGATACATCACACATTCATGCATACAACATGATACATCACACATGCTTGCATAAAACATGATACATCACACATGCATGCATACAACATGATACATCACACATGCATGCATACAACATGATACATCACACATGCATGCATACAACATGATACATCACACATGCATGCATACAACATGATACATCACACATGCATGCATACAACATGATACATCACACATGCATGCATACAACATGATACATCACACATACGTGCATACAACATGATACATCACACATACATGCATACAACATGATACATCACACATGCATGTATACAACATGATACATCACACATGCATGTATACAACATGATACATCACACATGCATGCATACAACATGATACATCACACATGCATGCATACAACATGATACATCACACATGCATGCATACAACATGATACATCACACTTGCATGCATACAACATGATACATCACACATGCATGCATACAACATGATACATCACACATGCATGCATACAACATGATACATCACACATACATGCATACAACATGATACATCACACATACATGCATACAACATGATACATCACACATACATGCATACATGCATACAACATGATACATCACACATACAACATGATACATCACACATGCATGCATACAACATGATACATCACACATGCATGCATACAACATGATACATCACACATGCATGCATACAACATGATACATCACACATGCTTGCATACAACATGATACATCACACATACAACATGATACATCACACTTGCATGCATACAACATGATACATCACACATGCATGCATACAACATGATACATCACACATGCATGCATACAACATGATACATCACACTTGCATGCATACAACATGATACATCACACATGCATGCATACAACATGATACATCACACATGGATGCATACAACATGATACATCACACATGCATGAATACAACATGATACATCACACATGCATGTATACAACATGATACATCACACATTCATGCATACAACATGCTACATCACACATGCATGCATACAACATGATACATCACACATGCATGCATACAACATGATACATCACACATGCATGCATACAACATGATACATCACACATACAACATGATACATCACACATGCATGCATACAACATGATACATCACACATGCATGCATACAACATGATACATCACACTTGCATGCATACAACATGATACATCACACATGCATGCATACAACATGATACATCACACATGGATGCATACAACATGATACATCACACATGCATGCATACAACATGATACATCACACATGCATGTATACAACATGATACATCACACATGCATGCATACAACATGATACATCACACATACAACATGATACATCACACTTGCATGCATACAACATGATACATCACACATGCATGCATACAACATGATACATCACACATGCATGCATACAACATGATACATCACACTTGCATGCATACAACATGATACATCACACATGCATGCATACAACATGATACATCACACATGGATGCATACAACATGATACATCACACATGCATGCATACAACATGATGCATCACACATGCATGTATACAACATGATACATCACACATGCATGCATACAACATGATACATCACACATGCATGCATACAACATGATACATCACACATACAACATGATACATCACACATGCATGCATACAACATGATACATCACACATGCATGCATACAACATGATACATCACACTTGCATGCATACAACATGATACATCACACATGCATGCATACAACATGATACATCACACATGGATGCATACAACATGATACATCACACATGCATGCATACAACATGATACATCACACATGCATGTATACAACATGATACATCACACATGCATGCATACAACATGATACATCACACATGCCTGCATACAACATGATACATCACACATGCATGCATACAACATGATACATCACACATACAACATGATACATCACACTTGCATGCATACAACATGATACATCACACATGCATGCATACAACATGATACATCACACATGCATGCATACAACATGATACATCACACTTGCATGCATACAACATGATACATCACACATGCATGCATACAACATGATACATCACACATGGATGCATACAACATGATACATCACACATGCATGCATACAACATGATGCATCACACATGCATGTATACAACATGATACATCACACATGCATGCATACAACATGATACATCACACATGCATGCATACAACATGATACATCACACATGCATGCATACAACATGATACATCACACATACAACATGAAACATCACACTTGCATGCAAACAACATGATACATCACACATGCATGCATACAACATGATACATCACACATGCATGCATACACCATGATACATCACACTTGCATGCATACAACATGATACATCACACATGCATGCATACAACATGATACATCACACATGGATGCATACAACATGATACATCACACATGCATGCATACAACATGATACATCACACATGCATGTATACAACATGATACATCACACATGCATGCATACAACATGATACATCACACATGCCTGCATACAACATGATACATCACACATGCATGCATACAACATGATACATCACACATACAACATGATACATCACACTTGCATGCATACAACATGATACATCACACATGCATGCATACAACATGATACATCACACATGCATGCATACAACATGATACATCACACATGGATGCATACATCATGATACATCCCACATGCATGCATACAACATGATACATCACACATGCATACAACATGATACATCACACATGCATGCATACAACATGATACATCACACATGGATGCATACAACATGATACATCACACATGCATGCATACAACATGATACATCACACATGGATGCATACAACATGATACATCACACATGCATGCATACAACATGATACATCACACATCCATGCATACAACATGATTCATCACACATACAACATGATACATCACACTTGCATGCATACAACATGATACATCACACATGCATGCATACAACATGATACATCACACATGCATGCATACAACATGATACATCACACATGCATGCATACAACATGATACATCACACATACAACATGATACATCACACATGCATGCATACAACATGATACATCACACATGCATGCATACACCATGATACATCACACATACAACATGATACATCACACTTGCATGCATACAACATGATACATCACACATGCATGCATACAACATGATACATCACACATGCATGCATACAACATGATACATCACACTTGCATGCATACAACATGATACATCACACATGCATGCATACAACATGATACATCACACATGGATGCATACAACATGATACATCACACATGCATGCATACAACATGATACATCACACATGCATGTATACAACATGATACATCACACATGCATGTATACAACATGATACATCACACATGCATGCATACAACATGATACATCACACATGCATGCATACAACATGATACATCACACTTGCATGCATACAACATGATACATCACACATGCATGCATACAACATGATACATCACACATGGATGCATACAACATGATACATCACACATGCATGCATACAACATGATACATCACACATGCATGTATACAACATGATACATCACACATGCATGCATACAACATGATACTTCACACATACCTGCATACAACATGATACATCACACATGCATGCATACAACATGATACATCACACATACAACATGATACATCACACTTGCATGCATACAACATGATACATCACACATGCATGCATACAACATGATACATCACACTTGCATGCATACAACATGATACATCACACATGCATGCATACAACATGATACATCACACATGGATGCATACATCATGATAAATCCCACATGCATGCAATCAACATGATACATCACACATGCATACAACATGATACATCACACATGCATGCATACAACATGATACATCACACATGGATGCATACAACATGATACATCACACATGCATGCATACAACATGATACATCACACATGCATGCATACAACATGATACATCACACATACAACATGATACATCACACTTGCATGCATACAACATGATACATCACACATGCATGCATACAACATGATACATCACACATGCATGCATACAACATGATACATCACACATGCATGTATACAACATGATACATCACACATGCATGCATACAACATGATACATCACACATGCATGCATACAACATGATACATCACACTTGCATGCATACAACATGATACATCACACATGCATGCATACAACATGATACATCACACATGGATGCATACATCATGATACATCCCACATGCATGCATACAACATGATACATCACACATGCATACAACATGATACATCACACATGCATGCATACAACATGATACATAACACATGGATGCATACAACATGATACATCACACATGCATGCATACAACATGATACATCACACATGCATGCATACAACATGATACATCACACATACAACATGATACATCACACTTGCATGCATACAACATGATACATCACACATGCATGCATACAACATGATACATCACACATGCATGCATACAACATGATACATCACACATGCATGCATACAACATGATACATCACACATACAGCATGATACATCACACATGCATGCATACAACATGACACATCACACATGCATGCATACAACATGATACATCACACATACAACATGATACATCACACTTGCATGCATACAACATGATACATCACACATGCATGCATACAACATGATACATCACACATGCATGCATACAACATGATACATCACACTTGCATGCATACAACATGATACATCACACATGCATGCATACAACATGATACATCACACATGGATGCATACAACATGATACATCACACATGCATGCATACAACATGATACATCACACATGCATGTATACAACATGATACATCACACATGCATGCATACAACATGATACATCACACATGCATGCATACAACATGATACATCACACATGCATGCATACAACATGATACATCACACATACAACATGATACATCACACTTGCATGCATACAACATGATACATCACACATGCATGCATACAACATGATACATCACACATGCATGCATACAACATGATACATCACACTTGCATGCATACAACATGATACATCACACATGCATGCATACAACATGATACATCACACATGGATGCATACAACATGATACATCACACATGCATGCATACAACATGATACATCACACATGCAAGCATACAACATGATACATCACACATGCATGCATACAACATGATACATCACACATGCAAGAATAGAACATGATACATCACACATGGAAGCATACAACATGATACATAACACATGCATGTATACAACATGATACATCACACATGCATGCATACAACATGATACAACACACATGCATGTATACAACATGATACATCACACATGCAAGAATACAACATGATACATCACACATGGAAGCATACAACATGATACATAACACATGCATGTATACAACATGATACATCACACATGCATGCATACAACATTATACATCACACATGCATGCATACAACATGATACATCACACATACAACATGATACATCACACGTTCATGCATACAACATGATACATCACACATGCTTGCATAAAACATGATACATCACACATGCATGCATACAACATGATACATCACACATGCATGCATACAACATGATACATCACACATGCATGCATACAACATGATACATCACACATTTATGCATACAACATGATACATCACACATGCATGCATACAACATGATACATCACACATGCATGCATACAACATGATACATCACACATACGTGCATACAACATGATACATCACACATACATGCATACAACATGATACATCACACATGCATGTATACAACATGATACATCACACATGCATGTATACAACATGATACATCACACATGCATGCATACAACATGATACATCACACATGCATGCATACAACATGATACATCACACATGCATGCATACAACATGATACATCACACTTGCATGCATACAACATGATACATCACACATGCATGCATACAACATGATACATCACACATGCATGCATACAACATGATACATCACACATACATGCATACAACATGATACATCACACATACATGCATACAACATGATACATCACACATACATGCATACAACATGATACATCACACATACAACATGATACATCACACATGCATGTATACAACATGATACATCACACATGCATGCATACAACATGATACATCACACATGCATGCATACAACATGATACATCACACATGCTTGCATACAACATGATACATCACACATACAACATGATACATCACACTTGCATGCATACAACATGATACATCACACATCTATGCATACAACATGATACATCACACATGCATGCATACAACATGATACATCACACTTGCATGCATACAACATGATACATCACACATGCATGCATACAACATGATACATCACACATGGATGCATACAACATGATACATCACACATGCATGCATACAACATGATACATCACACATGCATGTATACAACATGATACATCACACATTCATGCATACAACATGATACATCACACATGCATGCATACGACATGATACATCACACATGCATGCATACAACATGATACATCACACATGCATGCATACAACATGATACATCACACATACAACATGATACATCACACATGCATGCATACAACATGATACATCACACATGCATGCATACAACATGATACATCACACTTGCATGCATACAACATGATACATCACACATGCATGCATACAACATGATACATCACACATGGATGCATACAACATGATACATCACACATGCATGCATACAACATGATACATCACACATGCATGTATACAACATGATACATCACACATGCATGCATACAACATGATACATCACACATGGAAGCATACAACATGATACATAACACATGCATGTATACAACATGATACATCACACATGCATGCATACAACATGATACATCACACATGCATGTATACAACATGATACATCACACATGCAAGAATACAACATGATACATCACACATGGAAGCATACAACATGATACATAACACATGCATGTATACAACATGATACATCACACATGCATGCATACAACATTATACATCACACATGCATGCATACAACATGATACATCACACATACAACATGATACATCACACATTCATGCATACAACATGATACATCACACATGCTTGCATAAAACATGATACATCACACATGCATGCATACAACATGATACATCACACATGCATGCATACAACATGATACATCACACATGCATGCATACAACATGATACATCACACATGCATGCATACAACATGATACATCACACATGCATGCATACAACATGATACATCACACATGCATGCATACAACATGATACATCACACATACGTGCATACAACATGATACATCACACATACATGCATACAACATGATACATCACACATGCATGTATACAACATGATACATCACACATGCATGTATACAACATGATACATCACACATGCATGCATACAACATGATACATCACACGTGCATGCATACAACATGATACATCACACATGCATGCATACAACATGATACATCACACTTGCATGCATACAACATGATACATCACACATGCATGCATACAACATGATACATCACACATGCATGCATACAACATGATACATCACACATACATGCATACAACATGATACATCACACATACATGCATACAACATGATACATCACACATACATGCATACAACATGATACATCACACATACAACATGATACATCACACATGCATGCATACAACATGATACATCACACATGCATGCATACAACATGATACATCACACATGCTTGCATACAACATGATACATCACACATACAACATGATACATCACACTTGCATGCATACAACATGATACATCACACATGCATGCATACAACATGATACATCACACATGCATGCATACAACATGATACATCACACTTGCATGCATACAACATGATACATCACACATGCATGCATACAACATGATACATCACACATGGATGCATACAACATGATACATCACACATGCATGCATACAACATGATACATCACACATGCATGTATACAACATGATACATCACACATTCATGCATACAACATGATACATCACACATGCATGCATACAACATGATACATCACACATGCATGCATACAACATGATACATCACACATGCATGCATACAACATGATACATCACACATACAACATGATACATCACACATGCATGCATACAACATGATACATCACACATGCATGCATACAACATGATACATCACACTTGCATGCATACAACATGATACATCACACATGCATGCATACAACATGATACATCACACATGCATGTATACAACATGATACGTCACACATGCATGCATACAACATGATACATCACACATGGATGCATACAACATGATACATCACACATGCATGCATACAACATGATACATCACACATGCATGTATACAACATGATACATCACACATGCATGCATACAACATGATACATCACACATGGAAGCATACAACATGATACATAACACATGCATGTATACAACATGATACATCACACATGCATGCATACAACATGATACATCACACATGCATGTATACAACATGATACATCACACATGCAAGAATACAACATGATACATCACACATGGAAGCATACAACATGATACATAACACATGCATGTATACAACATGATACATCACACATGCATGCATACAACATTATACATCACACATGCATGCATACAACATGATACATCACACATACAACATGATACATCACACATTCATGCATACAACATGATACATCACACATGCTTGCATAAAACATGATACATCACACATGCATGCATACAACATGATACATCACACATGCATGCATACAACATGATACATCACACATGCATGCATACAACATGATACATCACACATGCATGCATACAACATGATACATCACACATGCATGCATACAACATGATACATCACACATGCATGCATACAACATGATACATCACACATACGTGCATACAACATGATACATCACACATACATGCATACAACATGATACATCACACATGCATGTATACAACATGATACATCACACATGCATGTATACAACATGATACATCACACATGCATGCATACAACATGATACATCACACATGCATGCATACAACATGATACATCACACATGCATGCATACAACATGATACATCACACTTGCATGCATACAACATGATACATCACACATGCATGCATACAACATGATACATCACACATGCATGCATACAACATGATACATCACACATACATGCATACAACATGATACATCACACATACATGCATACAACATGATACATCACACATACATGCATACAACATGATACATCACACATACAACATGATACATCACACATGCATGCATACAACATGATACATCACACATGCATGCATACAACATGATACATCACACATGCATGCATACAACATGATACATCACACATGCTTGCATACAACATGATACATCACACATACAACATGATACATCACACTTGCATGCATACAACATGATACATCACACATGCATGCATACAACATGATACATCACACATGCATGCATACAACATGATACATCACACTTGCATGCATACAACATGATACATCACACATGCATGCATACAACATGATACATCACACATGGATGCATACAACATGATACATCACACATGCATGAATACAACATGATACATCACACATGCATGTATACAACATGATACATCACACATTCATGCATACAACATGCTACATCACACATGCATGCATACAACATGATACATCACACATGCATGCATACAACATGATACATCACACATGCATGCATACAACATGATACATCACACATGCATGCATACAACATGATACATCACACATGCATGCATACAACATGATACATCACACATGCATGCATACAACATGATACATCACACTTGCATGCATACAACATGATACATCACACATGCATGCATACAACATGATACATCACACATGGATGCATACAACATGATACATCACACATGCATGCATACAACATGATACATCACACATGCATGTATACAACATGATACATCACACATGCATGCATACAACATGATACATCACACATACAACATGATACATCACACTTGCATGCATACAACATGATACATCACACATGCATGCATACAACATGATACATCACACATGCATGCATACAACATGATACATCACACTTGCATGCATACAACATGATACATCACACATGCATGCATACAACATGATACATCACACATGGATGCATACAACATGATACATCACACATGCATGCATACAACATGATGCATCACACATGCATGTATACAACATGATACATCACACATGCATGCATACAACATGATACATCACACATGCATGCATACAACATGATACATCACACATACAACATGATACATCACACATGCATGCATACAACATGATACATCACACATGCATGCATACAACATGATACATCACACTTGCATGCATACAACATAATACATCACACATGCATGCATACAACATGATACATCACACATGGATGCATACAACATGATACATCACACATGCATGCATACAACATGATACATCACACATGCATGTATACAACATGATACATCACACATGCATGCATACAACATGATACATCACACATGCCTGCATACAACATGATACATCACACATGCATGCATACAACATGATACATCACACATACAACATGATACATCACACTTGCATGCATACAACATGATACATCACACATGCATGCATACAACATGATACATCACACATGCATGCATACAACATGATACATCACACTTGCATGCATACAACATGATACATCACACATGCATGCATACAACATGATACATCACACATGGATGCATACAACATGATACATCACACATGCATGCATACAACATGATGCATCACACATGCATGTATACAACATGATACATCACACATGCATGCATACAACATGATACATCACACATGCATGCATACAACATGATACATCACACATGCATGCATACAACATGATACATCACACATACAACATGAAACATCACACTTGCATGCAAACAACATGATACATCACACATGCATGCCTACAACATGATACATCACACATGCATGCATACAACATGATACATCACACTTGCATGCATACAACATGATACATCACACATGCATGCATACAACATGATACATCACACATGGATGCATACAACATGATACATCACACATGCATGCATACAACATGATACATCACACATGCATGTATACAACATGATACATCACACATGCATGCATACAACATGATACATCACACATGCCTGCATACAACATGATACATCACACATGCATGCATACAACATGATACATCACACATACAACATGATACATCACACTTGCATGCATACAACATGATACATCACACATGCATGCATACAACATGATACATCACACATGCATGCATACAACATGATACATCACACATGGATGCATACATCATGATACATCCCACATGCATGCATACAACATGATACATCACACATGCATACAACATGATACATCACACATGCATGCATACAACATGATACATCACACATGGATGCATACAACATGATACATCACACATGCATGCATACAACATGATACATCACACATGGATGCATACAACATGATACATCACACATGCATGCATACAACATGATACATCACACATCCATGCATACAACATGATTCATCACACATACAACATGATACATCACACTTGCATGCATACAACATGATACATCACACATGCATGCATACAACATGATACATCACACATGCATGCATACAACATGATACATCACACATGCATGCATACAACATGATACATCACACATACAACATGATACATCACACATGCATGCATACAACATGATACATCACACATGCATGCATACACCATGATACATCACACATACAACATGATACATCACACTTGCATGCATACAACATGATACATCACACATGCATGCATACAACATGATACATCACACATGCATGCATACAACATGATACATCACACTTGCATGCATACAACATGATACATCACACATGCATGCATACAACATGATACATCACACATGGATGCATACAACATGATACATCACACATGCATGCATACAACATGATACATCACACATGCATGTATACAACATGATACATCACACATGCATGTATACAACATGATACATCACACATGCATGCATACAACATGATACATCACACATGCATGCATACAACATGATACATCACACTTGCATGCATACAACATGATACATCACACATGCATGCATACAACATGATACATCACACATGGATGCATACAACATGATACATCACACATGCATGCATACAACATGATACATCACACATGCATGTATACAACATGATACATCACACATGCATGCATACAACATGATACTTCACACATACCTGCATACAACATGATACATCACACATGCATGCATACAACATGATACATCACACATACAACATGATACATCACACTTGCATGCATACAACATGATACATCACACATGCATGCATACAACATGATACATCACACTTGCATGCATACAACATGATACATCACACATGCATGCATACAACATGATACATCACACATGGATGCATACATCATGATAAATCCCACATGCATGCAATCAACATGATACATCACACATGCATACAACATGATACATCACACATGCATGCATACAACATGATACATCACACATGGATGCATACAACATGATACATCACACATGCATGCATACAACATGATACATCACACATGCATGCATACAACATGATACATCACACATACAACATGATACATCACACTTGCATGCATACAACATGATAC
The DNA here is from genome assembly GCF_033978795.1 of Nerophis ophidion. Classification (NCBI taxonomy): domain Eukaryota; kingdom Metazoa; phylum Chordata; class Actinopteri; order Syngnathiformes; family Syngnathidae; genus Nerophis; species Nerophis ophidion. The sequence continues at coordinate 97,803 of NW_026906990.1, read as the reverse complement.
ATCACACATGCATGCATACAACATGATACATCACACATGCATGCATACAACATGATACATCACACATGCATGCATACAACATGATACATCACACATGCATGTATACAACATGATACATCACACATGCATGCATACAACATGATACATCACACATGCATGCATACAACATGATACATCACACTTGCATGCATACAACATGATACATCACACATGCATGCATACAACATGATACATCACACATGGATGCATACATCATGATACATCCCACATGCATGCATACAACATGATACATCACACATGCATACAACATGATACATCACACATGCATGCATACAACATGATACATCACACATGGATGCATACAACATGATACATCACACATGCATGCATACAACATGATACATCACACATGCATGCATACAACATGATACATCACACATACAACATGATACATCACACTTGCATGCATACAACATGATACATCACACATGCATGCATACAACATGATACATCACACATGCATGCATACAACATGATACATCACACATGCATGCATACAACATGATACATCACACATACAGCATGATACATCACACATGCATGCATACAACATGACACATCACACATGCATGCATACAACATGATACATCACACATACAACATGATACATCACACTTGCATGCATACAACATGATACATCACACATGCATGCATACAACATGATACATCACACATGCATGCATACAACATGATACATCACACTTGCATGCATACAACATGATACATCACACATGCATGCATACAACATGATACATCACACATGGATGCATACAACATGATACATCACACATGCATGCATACAACATGATACATCACACATGCATGTATACAACATGATACATCACACATGCATGCATACAACATGATACATCACACATGCATGCATACAACATGATACATCACACATGCATGCATACAACATGATACATCACACATACAACATGATACATCACACTTGCATGCATACAACATGATACATCACACATGCATGCATACAACATGATACATCACACATGCATGCATACAACATGATACATCACACTTGCATGCATACAACATGATACATCACACATGCATGCATACAACATGATACATCACACATGGATGCATACAACATGATACATCACACATGCATGCATACAACATGATACATCACACATGCATGTATACAACATGATACATCACACATGCATGCATACAACATGATACATCACACATGCCTGCATACAACATGATACATCACACATGCATGCATACAACATGATACATCACACATACAACATGATACATCACACTTGCATGCATACAACATGATACATCACACATGCATGCATACAACATGATACATCACACTTGCATGCATACAACATGATACATCACACATGCATGCATACAACATGATACATCACACATGGATGCATACATCATGATACATCCCACATGCATGCATACAACATGATACATCACACATGCATACAACATGATACATCACACATGCATGCATACAACATGATACATCACACATGGATGCATACAACATGATACATCACACATGCATGCATACAACATGATACATCACACATACAACATGATACATCACACTTGCATGCATACAACATGATACATCACACTTGCATGCATACAACATGATACATCACACATGCATGCATACAACATGATACATCACACATGCATGCATACAACATGATACATCACAAATGCATGCATACAACATGATACATCACACATGCATGTATACAACATGATACATCACACATGCATGCATACAACATGATACATCACACATGCATGCATACAACATGATACATCACACATGCATGCATACAACATGATACATCACACATACAACATGATACATCACACTTGCATGCACACAACATGATACATCACACATGCATGCATACAACATGATACATCACACATGCATGCATACAACATGATACATCACACTTGCATGCATACAACATGATACATCACACATGCATGCATACAACATGATACATCACACATGGATGCATACAACATGATACATCACACATGCATGCATACAACATGATACATCACACATGCATGCATACAACATGATACATCACACATACAACATGATACATCACACTTGCATGCTTACAACATGATACATCACACATGCATGTATACAACATGATACATCACACATGCATGCATACAACATGATACATCACACATGCCTGCATACAGCATGATACATCACACATGCATGCATACAACATGATAAGTCACACATACAACATGATACATCACACTTGCATGCATACAACATGATACATCACACATGCATGCATACAACATGATACATCACACATGCATGCATACAACATGATACATCACACTTGCATGCATACAACATGATACATCACACATGCATGCATACAACATGATACATCACACATGCATGCATACAACATGATACATCACACATGCATGCATACAACATGATACATCACACATGCATGTATACAACATGATACATCACACATGCATGCATACAACATGATACATCACACATGCATGCATACAACATGATACATCACACATGCATGCATACAACATGATACATCACACATACAACATGATACATCACACTTGCATGCACACAACATGATACATCACACATGCATGCATACAACATGATACATCACACATGCATGCATACAACATGATACATCACATTTGCATGCATACAACATGATACATCACACATGCATGCATACAACATGATACATCACACATGCATGCATACAACATGATACATCACACTTGCATGCATACAACATGATACATCACACATGCATGAATACAACATGATACATCACACATGCATGCATACAACATGATACATCACACATACAACATGATACATCACACATGCATGCATACAACATGATACATCACACATGCATGCATACAACATGATACATCACACATGCATGCATACAACATGATACATCACACATGCATGCATACAACATGATACATCACACATGCATGTATACAACATGATACATCACACATGCATGCATACAACATGATACATCACACATGCATGCATACAACATGATACATCACACATACAACATGATACATCACACTTGCATGCACACAACATGATACATCACACATGCATGCATACAACATGATACATCACACATGCATGCATACAACATGATACATCACACTTGCATGCATACAACATGATACATCACACATGCATGCATACAACATGATACATCACACATGGATGCATACAACATGATACATCACACATGCATGCATACAACATGATACATCACACATGCATGTATACAACATGATACATCACACATGCATGCATACAACATGATACATCACACATGCCTGCATACAACATGATACATCACACATGCATGCATACAACATGATACATCACACATGCCTGCATACAACATGATACATCACACATGCATGCATACAACATGATACATCACACTTGCATGCATACAACATGATACATCACACATGCATGCATACAACATGATACATCACACATGCATGTATACAACATGATACCTCACACATGCATGCATACAACATGATACATCACACATGCATGCATACAACATGATACATCACACATGCATGCATACAACATGATACATCACACATACAACATGATACATCACACTTGCATGCACACAACATGATACATCACACATGCATGCATACAACATGATACATCACACATACATGCATACAACATGATACATCACACTTGCATGCATACAACATGATACATCACACATGCATGCATACAACATGATACATCACACATGGATGCATACAACATGATACATCACACATGCATGTATACAACATGATACATCACACATGAATGCATACAACATGATACATCACACATGCCTGCATACAACATGATACATCACACATGCATGCATACAACATGATACATCACACATACAACATGATACATCACACATGCATGCATACAACATGATACATCACACATGCATGTATACAACATGATACATCACACATGAATGCATACAACATGATACATCACACATGCATGCATACAACATGATACATCACACATGCATGTATACAACATGATACATCACACATGAATGCATACAACATGATACATCACACATGCCTGCATACAACATGATACATCACACATGCATGCATACAACATGATACATCACACATGCATGCATACAACATGATACATCACACATACATGCATACAACATGATACATCACACTTGCATGCATACAACATGATACATCACACATGCATGCATACAACATGATACATCACACATGGATGCATACAACATGATACATCACACATGCATGTATACAACATGATACATCACACATGAATGCATACAACATGATACATCACACATGCCTGCATACAACATGATACATCACACATGCATGCATACAACATGATACATCACACATACAACATGATACATCACACCTGCATGCATACAACATGATACATCACACATGCATGTATACAACATGATACATCACACATGAATGCATACAACATGATACATCACACATGCATGCATACAACATGATACATCACACATGCATGTATACAACATGATACATCACACATGAATGCATACAACATGATACATCACACATGCATGCATACAACATGATACATCACACTTGCATGCATACAACATGATACATCACACATGCATGCATACAACATGATACATCACACATGGATGCATACATCATGATACATCCCACATGCATGCATACAACATGATACATCACACATGCATACAACATGATACATCACACATGGATGCATACATCATGATACATCCCACATGCATGCATACAACATGATACATCACACATGCATACAACATGATACATCACACATGCATGCATACAACATGATACATCACACATGGATGCATACAACATGATACATCACACATGCATGCATACAACATGATACATCACACATGCATGCATACAACATGATACATCACACATACAACATGATACATCACACATGCATGCATACAACATGATACATCACACATGCATGCATACAACATGATACATCACACATGCATGCATACAACATGATACATCACACATACAACATGATACATCACACTTGCATGCATACAACATGACACATCACACATGCATGCACACAACATGATACATCACACATGCATGCATACAACATGATACATCACACATGGATGCATACAACATGATACATCACACATGCATGCATACAACATGATACATCACACATGCATGCATACAACATGATACATCACACATACAACATGATACATCACACATGCATGCATACAACATGATACATCACACATGCATGCATACAACATGATACATCACACATACAACATGATACATCACACTTGCATGCATACAACATGACACATCACACATGCATGCACACAACATGATACATCACACATGCATGCATACAACATGATACATCACACATACAACATGATACATCACACATGCATGCATACAACATGATACATCACACATACAACATGATACATCACACATGCATGCATACAACATGATACATCACACATGCATGCATACAACATGATACATCACACATGCATGCATACAGCATGATACATCACACATACAACATGATACATCACACTTGCATGCATACAACATGACACATCACACATGCATGCATACAACATGATACATCACACATGCATGCATACAACATGATACATCACACATGCATGCATACAACATGATACATCACACATACAACATGATACATCACACATGCATGCATACAACATGATACATCACACATACAACATGATACATCACACATGCATGCATACAACATGATACATCACACATGCATGCATACAACATGATACATCACACATGCATGCATACAACATGATACATCACACATACAACATGATACATCACACTTGCATGCATACAACATGACACATCACACATGCATGCATACAACATGATACATCACACATGCATGCATACAACATGATACATCACACATGCATACAACATGATACATCACACATGCATGCATACAACATGATACATCACACATGGATGCATACAACATGATACATCACACATGCATGCATACAACATGATACATCACACATGCATGCATACAACATGATACATCACACATGCATGCATACAACATGATACATCACACATGCATGCATACAACATGATACATCACACATGCATGCATACAACATGATACATCACACATGCATACAACATGATACATCACACATGCATGCATACAACATGATACATAACACATGGATGCATACAACATGATACATCACACATGCATGCATACAACATGATACATCACACATGCATGCATACAACATGATACATCACACATACAACATGATACATCACACTTGCATGCACACAACATGATACATCACACATGCATGCATACAACATGATACATCACACATGCATGCATACAACATGATACATCACACTTGCATGCATACAACATGATACATCACACATGCATGCATACAACATGATACATCACACATGGATGCATACAACATGATACATCACACATGCATGCATACAACATGATACATCACACATGCATGTATACAACATGATACATCACACATGCATGCATACAACATGATACATCACACATGCCTGCATACAACATGATACATCACACATACAACATGATACATCACACTTGCATGCATACAACATGATGCATCACACATGCATGCATACAACATGATACATCACACATGCATGCATACAACATGATACATCACACTTGCATGCATACAACATGATACATCACACATGCATGCATACAACATGATACATCACACATGGATGCATACATCATGATACATCCCACATGCATGCATACAACATGATACATCACACATGCATGCATACAACATGATACATCACACATGCATGCATACAACATGATACATCACACATGCATGCATACAACATGATACATCACACATGCATGCATACAACATGATACATCACACATGCATGCATACAACATGATACATCACACATGCATACAACATGATACATCACACATGGATGCATACATCATGATACATCCCACATGCATGCATACAACATGATACATCACACATGCATACAACATGATACATCACACATGCATGCATACAACATGATACATCACACATGGATGCATACAACATGATACATCACACATGCATGCATACAACATGATACATCACACATGCATGCATACAACATGATACATCACACATACAACATGATACATCACACATGCATGCATACAACATGATACATCACACATGCATGCATACAACATGATACATCACACATGCATGCATACAACATGATACATCACACATACAACATGATACATCACACTTGCATGCATACAACATGACACATCACACATGCTTGCACACAACATGATACATCACACATGCATGCATACAACATGATACATCACACATACAACATGATACATCACACATGCATGCATACAACATGATACATCACACATACAACATGATACATCACACATGCATGCATACAACATGATACATCACACATGCATGCATACAACATGATACATCACACATGCATGCATACAACATGATACATCACACATACAACATGATACATCACACTTGCATGCATACAACATGACACATCACACATGCATGCATACAACATGATACATCACACATGCATGCATACAACATGATACATCACACATGCATGCATACAACATGATACATCACACATACAACATGATACATCACACATGCATGCATACAACATGATACATCACACATACAACATGATACATCACACTTGCATGCATACAACATGACACATCACACATGCATGCATACAACATGATACATCACACATGCATGCATACAACATGATACATCACACATGCATGCATACAACATGATACATCACACATACAACATGATACATCACACATGCATACAACATTATACATCACACATGCATGCATACAACATGATACATCACACATGCATGCATACAACATGATACATCACACTTGCATGCACACAACATGATACATCACACATGGATGCATACAACATGATACATCACACATGCATGCATACAACATGATACATCACACATGCATGCATACAACATGATACATCACACATGCATGCATACAACATGATACATCACACATGCATGCATACAACATGATACATCACACATGCATGCATACAACATGATACATCACACATGCATGCATACAACATGATACATCACACATGCATACAACATGATACATCACACATGGATGCATACAACATGATACATCACACATGCATGCATACAACATGATACATCACACATGCATGCATACAACATGATACATCACACATGCATGCATACAACATGATACATCACACATGCATGCATACAACATGATACATCACACATGCATGCATACAACATGATACATCACACATGCATGCATACAACATGATACATCACACATGCATACAACATGATACATCACACATGCATGCATACAACATGATACATCACACATGGATGCATACAACATGATACATCACACATGCATACAACATGATACATCACACATGCATGCATACAACATGATACATCACACATGGATGCATACAACATGATACATCACACATACAACATGATACATCACACATACAACATGATACATCACACATACAACATGATACATCACACATACAACATGATACATCACACATACAACATGATACATCACACATACAACATGATACATCACACATACAACATTATACATCACACATGCATGCATACAACATGATACATCACACATACAACATGATACATCACACATGCATGCATACAACATGATACATCACACATGCATACAACATGATACATCACACATGGATGCATACAACATGATACATCACACATGCATGCATACAACATGATACATCACACATGCATGCATACAACATGATACATCACACATGCATGCATACAACATGATACATCACACATGCATGCATACAACATGATACATCACACATGCATGCATACAACATGATACATCACACATGCATGCATACAACATGATACATCACACATGCATACAACATGATACATCACACATGCATGCATACAACATGATACATCACACATGGATGCATACAACATGATACATCACACATGCATACAACATGATACATCACACATGCATGCATACAACATGATACATCACACATGGATGCATACAACATGATACATCACACATACAACATGATACATCACACATACAACATGATACATCACACATACAACATGATACATCACACATACAACATGATACATCACACATACAACATGATACATCACACATACAACATGATACATCACACATACAACATTATACATCACACATGCATGCATACAACATGATACATCACACATACAACATGATACATCACACATACAACATGATACATCACACATACAACATGATACATCACACATACAACATGATACATCACACATGGATGCATACAACATGATACAGTCAGGACAAAAAAAGCATGTTGGTTTGAGAACTTAAAAAAATCCCAGTTTTCCCGAGATTCAAACTCTTCAACATTCAAACTATTCTTACATTCATACTACATTCTGTCAACCTTTCAGTTCAGCTTCAGCATTGGAGCATTCAAACACAATTATTTCAGGAATTTCTTCATCTACTTAATATTATTATAATAATTAAATGTAGCTTACCACATTGAGTGGGTGGACTGCATGAATGATGTCTTCTCAGTTCTCACTGCAACGCAATTTGAGTGTCTAGAAACACTTTAAATTAATTCAATATTACTATTATTAATAAGGTAAACAAGTTATCTTTTGAAGGAGTAGTCAGTAATCTGATTACTTCTTCCCAGTTTAACTGTGGTGACACTATCTAAATGAAAGTAAAACAGATGTCATCTTTTTTGGACAACATGTTTGACTTTGAACAGTACAGTAGAAAATGGATGGATGGATGTTGACTATGCTCATGCTATTTTTAGTGTGACATGTCTCTAAAGATGAATAGGAAAATGACTGTAATTATTGTCCACCAGCAGGGGGAGCTCATCACTAGTACTACTGCGTGGAGGCTGGCATGTGGTACATTATTTCCTGTGTGTGTATGACTTATTCAGAGAGAGAACAGCACACTAGTATGGATTGCAGGAATTAATTTGAGGATGTTTTTATATGAATAAGGTGGATTGGATGTTAGCCTGGGAAGGCATTCCCCTGAAGGTCTTCTTCATGTGTCAGCTGGAAGTACCCTGACTGCTGTGAGGGGAAACTGATGAGATTGTGAGATCATATGTTGGTGCAGGACAATGTCTCATGTGACTGAGCAAAGCTGGACTTTTCTAATGAAAGTTTGTTTTCTCCCGTCCCGTAGATGTCGAAGAACATCTTTTTCGTGAGCAGGAAGAGGAACCACAGCCCCCCCACATTAAAGAGGAAGTTGAGACGCCACAGACCCATAATGTTAAACTGACCCTTCACATTAAAGGGCAAGCGGAGGACCCACTGAACTTACACATCAAAAATAAAGAGGAGGACCCACTGACCCCTCACATTAAACAGGAAGAGGAGGACCCACTGAACCCTCACATTAAAGAGGAAGAGGAAGACCAAGATACGCCGCACATTAAAGAGGAAGAGGAGGACCAAGAGCCGCCGCACATTAAAGTGGAAGAGGAGGACCAAGAGCCGCCGCACATTAGAGAGGAAGAGGAGGAAGAGGGCATCAGTCAGCCTAAATGGTTGGAGGAGTTCCCAGTGACTGGTGTCCCTGTGAAGAGTGAAGATGATGAGGTGAAAGGTGAAAGTGAGGAGAGGGGAGGGGGGGAGCCTCCAAGCAGCAGCTCAACACAACACATGACAACAGAAGCTGATGGAGACCACTGTGGAGGATCACAAGCAGACAAGCTCTTAGCTCCACTATCAGATAGTGAGGACACAACGTCACACTCTCCTGACACTGATGATGAAGACTCTAAAGATGATAAGACATGTCACACTGACAACACTCACTTCACATCTTCTCACTCTCACAAAACTTTTAAATACCATTGTAGTCTGAAAGTACACGTGAGAACACACACTGGAGAAAAAACTTTTTCCTGTTCAATCTGCGGTAAAGGTTTTACAGAAAGTCAACATTTGAAAGTACACATGAGAACACACACTGGAGAAAACCCTTTTTCCTGTTCAATCTGTGGTAAAGGTTTTGTTCTCAGTGAACATTTGAAAGTACACATGAGAACACACACTGGTGAAAAACCTTTTTCCTGTTCAATCTGTGGTAAAGATTTTACACAAAGTAATAATTTGAAAAGACACAAGAGAACACACACTGGAGAAAAACCTTTTTCCTGTTCGACCTGTGGTAAAGGTTGTACAAGCAGTACAGATGTGAAAGGACACATGAGAACACACACTGGTGAAAAACCTTTTTCTTGTTCAATCTGTGGTAAAGGTTTTACACAAAGTCAGGATGTGAAAAGACACATGAGAACACACACTGGTGAAAAAACCTTTTCATGTTCAACCTGTGGTAAAGGTTTTGCACAAAGTAATCATTTGAAAAGACACAAGAGAACACACACTGGAGAAAAACCTTTTTCCTGTTCGACCTGTGGTAAAGGTTTTACAAATAGTACAGATGTGAAAACACACATGAGAACACACACTAGTGAAAAACCTTTTTCTTGTTCAATCTGTGGTAAAGGTTTTACAGAAAGTCAGAATGTGAAAGTACACATGAGAACACACACTGGTGAAAAAACTTTTCCCTGTTCAATCTGTGGTAAAGGTTTTACAAGAAGTCAACATTTGAAAGTACACATGAGAACACACACTGGTGAAAAAGCTTTTTCTTGTTCAACCTGTGGTAAAAGTTTTACACAAAGTCAACATTTGAAAGTACACATGAGAACACACACTGGTGAAAAAGCTTTTTCCTGTTCAACCTGTGGTAAAGGTTTTACACAAAGTCAAAATATGAAAGTACACATGAGAACACACACTGGTGAAAAATCACATTCCTGTTCAATCTGCAACAGAAGCTTTGGTGAACGATCAACCCTTGTAAGACACATGAGAACACACACTGGTGAAAAAACTTTTCCCTGTTCAATCTGTGGTAAAGGTTTTGCAAGAAGTCAACATTTGAAAAGACACATGAGAACACACACTGGTGAAAAAGCTTTTTCTTGTTCAACCTGTGGTAAAGGTTTTACACAAAGTCAAGATGTGAAAGTACACATGAGAACACACACTGGTGAAAAACCTTTTTCCTGTTCAATCTGCAACAGAAGCTTTTGTTGACGATCAACCCTTGTAAGACACATGAGAAGACACCCAGGAGAGAAAGTGTTGAGTTGCAGTGTGTGTGGTGAAAGATTGTCTTCTAAGTACCAGTGTAAGAAACACAAGTGTGCTGGTGAGAACAGCAGCAGCAAATGAAACTGCAGGATTTGAAATAAACTGTCCAGACTTTCATTTTGACTTTCTAACAACATCAGCACATATAACATGTGTGACATTGTTGTTTGTCTAACAATCTGGTTAATGTGCTTCTACATTTATAGATTAAGATAGTTTGAAATATGAAAGTATTACATATTTGTATTTGTAATTGTTAATAATCCCATAGATTATCACCTTTATATGATATACATATGTACTGGTTCACATCTGAAACATCTTCTGGACCACTTCAGGAAGCATATTATTATTTACTTTATACATCATTTGAACAGTTGTCTTTTACACAATTTTAAAATGTGTGACTTTATGAATCATTTGTTGGGTCTCTGTAATCCATTTTATTAATCATCTTTACTACTCTCTTTTGTAATATGATGATTGTGTTGTGATTGTTTTATACTTTAACTTAATATGTATGTACTTGTACGTTTATGCAATAAAAAGTGAGAGAAAATGGCTGAGTTGTTTGTGGAAGGATGTTTTGTTTTTACTAACATACATTTGTGGGTTAAAAAAAAAATCCCCACTATTGTGTTTTAAACATTCTTTACCTTTTTTTTTCTTTCTTTCTTTTTTAACATCCCCAAAACAATATCAGTCAAAGTTTGGAATGTCAGGCAAAAGCCAATATTGTACATCATCTCACATAGCTTTATTTTGCATACATTCATGAAAAAAAAATGTTTAATTTGTTTCCCTATCACCGAACGAACAAGTGTTGTCTTCAATTGCAAAACAACATCTTAAAAATTATTTCAAATTTTTTCCTTAAATTAACTCCTTGGCGTTTGGAAGAATGGAAACTTTCAAATTATGAGTTTTATTTTTTTGTTCCGGAGAAAATACAATAAAGAAGAAATGGTAAATAATTAAAAAAAAATATATATATATATATATATTTACTGGAATTACAATATTTTGAACAAATGCCTTTATAATTGTTTAAAATATTTTGTCTGTTTGTAGGTCGTACTTAATGAAATCTACAAATAACAAAATACTTTTATCATTCAATAAGTGCATCAGTGACCAAATGCCTTTTTCAAACCATTGCTGTACAAAGATGGATTTGTTTCTCATTTTAATATAAGAACAATTCCATAGTGGAGTATTGTGTGTGATGAAGTTGTGTTTGTAAATTAGTTTCCAGTACAACAACACTTGCTGGTAGGGATGGGTACTGTTCACTTCTAATTCCATGTTTTATGTGTTATATATGTCAATATATTGTGTGTTTGTATTTTGCCAACATGGTAGAATCACATGGGGCTTCACGGTGGAAGAGGGGTTAGTGCGTCTGCCTCACAATACGAAGTTCCTGCAGTCCTGGGTTCAAATCCAGGCTCGGGATCTTTCTGTGTGGAGTTTGCATGTTCTCCCCGTGACTGCGTGGGTTCCCTCCGGGTACTCCGGCTTCCTCCCACCTCCAAAGACATGCACCTGGGGATAGGTTGATTGGCAACACTAAATGGTCCCTAGTGTGTGAATGTGAGTGTGAATGTTGTCTGTCTATCTGTGTTGGCCCTGTGATGAGGTGGCGACTTGTCCAGGGTGTACCCTGCCTTCCGCCCGATTGTAGCTGAGATAGGCGCCAGCGCCCCCCGCGACCCCGAAAGGGAATAAGCGGTAGAAAATGGATGGATGGATGGTAGAATCACATGATAGGCAGATTGGTACCGGCCGCAGAAGAATTTTTTATAAAAAAAAAAATTCTTAAATCAACAAAAAAACACAATATACACTTACAATTAGTGGACTAACCACAAAAACCTCCCTTTTTCATGACAAAGAAGAAAAAAAGAAAAAAAAAGGACCCCCCTGATTCTAGTGGCATTTAAAAAACTGTTTTTATTCTCTCTCCATTTTCCCAACTGACCACAAGACTCAAAAGACAACATTTTCGATGGAGCTTGGGCGGTTTATAACTTGTCGAATTTCCCGGCAAATCTGTACTGCTTCCTGAAGCGGTCACGGGGCTTCTCACGTCATCATTTCTGGCTCCTCCCCTGAATGAAATAGGCCTCCATACACGCCTGGTGGAAACACCCCCTCCATTAGTCCACACACGCCTCCAAGCCTCCGCACCATCGGAAGCGGACCAAGGATCGCTGGCTGACACCGATATATCAATTTAATAGCATGACACATAGATAGAAAAAATGGAAAAAAGCCGATAGGGCTGGGCGATCAAACAATGTCAATATATATTGCAAATATTGCAAAAGACATCAAATCGAAACCAATTAAAAAAATAGTCATTTGAAAAAAATACATAGGGCTGGGCTGTAAAACAATACAATATATATAATGATAGACACATGACTGATGTTAAAAAAGTAGGAAAATGGCCAATAGGGCTGGCTGATAAAACTAGACAAGGACTGGGGGGGGAGCACGCTAGAGAGAGAGAGGGAGAGAGCGAGAGAGAGAGAGAGACAGAGAGAGAGAGAGAGAGAGAGAGAGAGAGAGAGAGGGAGGGAGAAAACCAAACTTATGAAGAGGGAACGTGCGCCCTCCTGTGGACTTCTGCCGCAATTGCACACACAAAGAACTTCATTACTTCCAAGTGTGCCTTATTTAGTGTCCCAGACTTCCAATTCCTCCTTTACATGTTTAGTGTATAAGTATTAATTAAACAACTGTTTAATATATGAATATTAAAAACTTGTTTAGTGTATAAATATTAAATACATGTTTAGCGTATAAATTATATATATATATATATATATATGTATATATATATATATATACATATATATATATATAAATATATATTTAGAGAGAGAGAGAGCAAGAGAGAGAAAGAGAGAGAAAAAGAGAGAGAGAGAGAGAGAGAGAGAGAGAGAGAGACCAGACTTATTAAGAGGGAACGTGCGCCCTCCTGTGGACTTCTGCTGCCTCTGCTGTCGTGGAAATTTCCTAAAGACGATCCTTTAGTGACAAATAGCTTTAAAATGATTGATTAAAGTTACAAACAAATAATAACAAGCTTTGCAAAGCGAGACCAAACCAGAACGACACATCCGTTCGTTCCAGCTTGTTCTAACTCTTTTAGAATATGTCATGACAATATTATATTCTCAGAAGTCCCACCCTCCATGCTCATTTACATACAGTATCCCAGTAAAAGAATGCCCAAGGTCCTGTGAAGGGGAGAGGGTGTGGTTTGTCCAGAAGGATGACACAGAAGACAGAGCTTGATCAGATTAGAGGTCTCCTGCAGAACGTCACATTCCTAAGCCTAATAACAACTTTTGGCGACCCGTTTAAAGAACATCATCAATTAAAACAAGTACAAGTAATTTTCCTATCACAATCCTCCCTTTTATTACCTATAATAAACTACAAACAACAACATTACTAACTAGCGAAAAAAACACACACCAAATAACCCTTAGAAAGTAATAACATGATTAAAAATAAAATTACAAAACGCCACACAAATACTCAACCTAATCAACATTATAATCAAGTAACATCTCAAAGAACGGATCTTCATTTCCATCCTTGAAATCTACCTCACCTTGTCCCAAGGCTGTGTACTGAACGAACGTAGACGAAATCATACGCGTGATTAGTGATCTTATCAGCGGAATCACACAAACTGACAAGACAAACAATAGAGCTAAGACCACTAGCATAATCGTCCCAATTTGCATTATCCACGAACGCCAAGTTGCTACTCAGGACGGATCCACCACAAAATCTTCTCCTATTGCGTCTCGCAGAGAAGTCAAATTCTGAGTACTCTGCGAAATGACGGAATCATCTCCAGTATTGTCTGGAATGTACGTACAGCACCATGAATTCAGCATAGCACAAACTCCTCCGACGCTCGCTACCAAATGGTCTAATACTATACGATTTTGCAAAGTCACTGCCCGTAACGCCTTCATTTCCACTCTGCTCGCCTCCGTAATAGTAACTGTCCAATTTACAAAACCTGAAAACCGATGATTCAGCATCTCCATTCTAAGCATGAGTTTCCCCACGCCCAGCTGTGGAAACAATGACAATGCCACCTTTTCTCCTGGTGTCCAAAGTTCAAGATCTGCAGGCACATTTGTACCCCAAATCGCATCATGGGGTGCATACTCACGCTTACCCCTATGACTCGGAACAGCTGACACAATGTAAGAGTGGTCAGCAGCTGTTATCATAGCACAACGGCCCATCCAATTCTATGGCAATCTAACATAAACGTTAAAGCCACAAAGCCACAGAACATCCTCCTGAGGCCGCGTGCCAGTTTGATCTGTAAAATAGGGAGAACAGCCCCCTCCTTGCGCAGCCTGTGAAATGTTCAAACTAGTGTTACCGTGATATGTAGTGCATGAACTAGTCACATTTAAACAATACATCAGTGGAATTTGTCCCATCTGCACTGGCGGCTCTCTAAGGCTCCAAGATACCGCATAACACGCACATTTCATACCCGGCCTAATATAAACTGGACCAAAAAGCTCATTCGTATCATTATCGGACCACAGATCATAAAAATCTAACTTCGGATCTTCAAGCGAAGACAAAGGTGTCCCCGTATGCGCTTTAACCGTATCATTCAGATTTGCTGCAAAAAGGTATAACACATCCTGGGAAAATATCTATAACCCTCCATTACAGGCTTAGGTGTGACATGTGGATTGGACGCCGCTATAGGCATATATGTACAGACATAGCAGTTTGAGACATTATGTGAGTCCGCTACACATTTGTCCTGGTGATTTTGGCCCTCAGCGCCTTCACCTGTGTCTGCAAACTAGTAGTGTTTCTCTAAAGATGTGATGCGAGGGAGGTGTGTGTAACTCTCGTCTCTGCAGCCGCGGATCCTGCCGTAGGAGCCAAAAGCGATTTTACAGCTCCTCACTCCTCTGCGGCCACCGCTACAGGGCCCGAAATCGCCTTGCATTGCGAAGCGTGGACCCACGTCGGCCGTTCTTCCACTTTCACTGCAGTGTGGGTGACGAGGAGAACTTGGAACGGGCCGAGCCAGCCTCATTGTTTCCAGCTCTTCCGTCTGAAGTTCTTGATAAGCACGAAGTCGGCCGGCACAATGGTGTGTAGAGGATGATCCGCTCGCCCCGGAAGCGCCAAAGAGACTTGCCTTCAAATATTAGCAAAACACTTTGTTAAAGATATACAATATCTTACCAGTCCGTGTTCACAGAGGGTCGTCTCAATTGGCGGTCCTGATGGTCCTATCCCCACATTAGGGGGGACTGCAAACAGAATCTCAAAAGGTGACAGGTTATGACGCGTGCACACCTGCATACGCATGTACATGACAACTATCCGCAAACATTTAGGCCAGCTGAGCTTAGTCTCTTCACAACATTTGGCAAGTTTTAATTGAATTGTTCCGTTTCCTCTTTCAACAGCACCTCCGGATTGTGGATGGTAGCTGCAATGAGTTCTCAAATCAATTTGCAAATAATCAGACAATTGCTGTATCACCTCATTTACAAAATGTGAACCATTGTCACTCCATAACTTCTTCGGAATGCCCCACTTTGCCACAATTTCAGTTAAAAGTGCTTTTGCCACTGCAGCGGAAGAAGCATGTTTCGCTGGGAAGGCTTCTACCCATTCTGAAAACATATCAACCATCCATCCACCCATCCATTTTCTACCGCTTATTCCCTTTTTGGGTCGCGGGGGGCGCTGGCGCCTATCTCAGCTACAATCGGGCGGAAGGCGGGGTACACCCTGGACAAGTCGCCACCTCATCGCAGGGCCGACACAGATACACAGACAACATTCATACTCACATTCACACACTAAGGACCATTTACACATCACTAGACAATATTTTTTCCCTTCACTGGGTGTAAGTTCAATGAAATCCATCATGACATGCTCAAAAGCCCTACTTGGCGGTGGGTGTGCTGCTTGTGGTAATGGTCTAAGTTTACCTGGATTATTTTGAGCACAAATCAAACAACTTTTGCAGAGATGTTCTGTGAAAGCGTAAAAGCCCTTAGTAAACCGGAATTGCTGTACTGCTCGACACATCCCTCCCTTTGACACATGGTCCAACCCATCACTCAATTTCACATAACAATCAAACAAGCGTTTAGGAAGACAAGGCTTCCCATCCATCCATCCATTTTCTGCTGCTTATTCCCTTCGGGGTCGCGGGGGGTGCTGGTGCCTATCCCAGCTACAATCGGGCGGAAGGCGGGGTACACCCTGGACAAGTCACCACCGCATCACAGGGCCAACACAGATAGACAGACAACATTCATACAAAGCTTCAGGCGTCAGGGCCAAACCCGGCTCCATCCCGGAAAACAGCACCAGAATTAGCCCATGCCTGTCGTTCCTCGCCCACAAACAACTCGCCACTTGCGCCAACAAGGAGGAAATCTCAGTCGGAGAAGTCACCGCAGTCAAAGTCAGGTGTGCGTCATACTTTTCGTCAGTCGGAGATGCTAATTGCACCGAACGTAGCAAATGAATTTTTGCCGCATAATTAATCCGATATGCATCAACTGATTGTGAATAGAATACATTTTTTCCTGCGTGCACACGGTTGCCAATCCTTTGCCAAAAAACAGTCATGCATAAAAGGATTTAAATCCCGCCAATTATCAGATTTAGCTTTTGCTATCGGAATGTGCGGACTGGAATTTTCAACATGATCCAATATTTCTTGTGATGGAGTTAATTTTACTGCAACTGCACATTTGCATCCATCAAAATAGACGTCATTAATAAACAAACTATCATTCAAACCATGATAGAATGAAGCTTCATATTCTTGGTCCGGACCTTCGTGAACATGTGACACACAATACATGCTTTCAGATTCAATTCTGTCAGATACTGGATTCAAACAGGGTGATATTGTGCTCTCTAGATCCTGCAAAGCAGTGGTCGTTACCCACCACTGATAGATATAGAGCGGACAATTCACCTCCAATGAGACAAAATTCGACCCATTTGCATTCCTCTCCACTTTGAGGCCTTCTGGCATCGGAGTGATTCCGATACCCCATTTTAACATTAAATCACGACCCAACAGATTGATTGGACAAAGATCAGACATTAAAAACAAATGTTTTGTTGTCATTGTACAATCAGCCGTCGCCCATGTACAACGAATTGGTATTGAAAACTTTTCTAGACAGTTTGCCCACTCGCACTAGTGGAAAACATAGTTCTACCACTCAATTTTGTAGAGAATTCACTCGTTTGAATTACGCTGTTTGTCGCTCCAGAATCGACAAGAAACGTCAATGACCTTCCACCCACATCACACACAATCATCGGCATTTTCTTATAGGCTAAGTCCTCACAAAAAGCATACGTCCCAACCATTGGCTGTTCACGCTCTTCTAATTCCCTAATTCTGTCCTGCACCTTAGCAAGCAGCAATGTATCAGTAAAAGCAAGTGCGTCTTCGTTGCGGTTAGCGGTTAGTATGGTGTTGTCGTGAGAGGGTGTGGGTGCAACACTTATCTGTTTCGTTGTCTCAGGTCCCGAGCCGGTCAGTCAATCTGAATTGTTTCTGAGTTGGCCTCCATCCGCTCTGCCCCAATAGTCCCGCTGTCCATCCCGTTTATTCTCAGGACAGTCTCGCCTCCGGTGACCTTCCTTTCCGCACGTGAAACAATAGTTACGGCCACGTCCATCTTTCTTCTTGCCTCCATCCCGCGTTCATTTCACAGTGGCAGTCCTCAAAGTGTTCAAAAATCAGTCCTTGGTGGGGTCCCACAAGTCCCCCATGTCCCAAAAATGCAAAAAAATGAATAAAAAAAACAGGGGCCGGATTTGGACCCCGGCGTGCCATAGCTTGGACACCTATTTCAAAAATTGCCCCCGGCCGGGTATCTTTTCCTTGGAGTTCATAGAGAGCAAATCTAGCAGAAAATTGGCATTTTAAACAAAGAGAGGGAGTTTGGAGGGGGCAAAACGTCCCGCGTGCACCTCTGCTGCTATCTTTGCCAACTGCTCCGGTCCCAGATGCACCAGCAGAAGTTTTTGTATTTCTGCTCCTGTGGGACGCCATGCCCGACAGAAAGCCTGGAATGCGGCTGCAAGCGCGTCTCCACCTCTGTGTGGTGACGGCCAGTCTCTGATCGCTTCACGCATTTCCTGGTCCATCTGGTGTAAGACCAAAGCGGGAGTCCCTTGCGGTCCTGGATATTCCATCATCGGAGCCTGGAAGGTTCTGCCACTTCTCAGAGTCCTGCCAGCACTGTCCTCACTCAGAGACATTTTATTCACTTCGTTGGTCACATGTTGAATTGATGAGCCCGATGCTCCTTGATTGTCATCCTGATGTGAGTGGGAGGACCCCGCCGGGGCTGCTGCGCCGTGCCCCGAGACTGCCCGCTGGTAGTTAGTGGGCGAAAACGGCGTTGTGAGGGGTAGAGTTGGGAGCTGCTGAAGCTGGAGCTGGAGGGGTGACATCGGCGGGTGCTGTTGTTGGTGCTGGTGCTGCTGTTGCTGTTGCTGTTGCTGCTGCTGCTGTTGCTGCTGCTGGTCGTAGTGCGGGGGCAGAGTGGGGTAAAGTGGCGTCCAGTCCTCAGAAACCCTTCGACTGCGACTCAGGCCCTGAGATTGGCTCGAAAACAGAGTACTGGGAAAAATATCAGTTGCAAGATCGATCTTTTCTTTATTTTCTGCTTCACTCATCTAATGTTTCTTTATGTTGTTCAAACAATTCAAATCTTTCACACCCTCAGTCTTTCCCTTTCGCATGTTGACCTCTTGTAGCGCTAACTTTTCTTTAATTTTACTCAATTGATTCATCCTAAATGAACCAGTCTTGGGAAATCCCAATTCATTCACCCATACTTTCACACACATTAGGGCTCCCTCTACATATTTTCTTTCATTGTGCACATACATGGGAAATCACAATCGAATACCTCAGGCTTAACTTTCCTGGACTACATATTCGAGCTCGTTTTAATTTTCCGCTCTTTTTGTTTAAACTTAACATACTAAAATGTGTGTTGTTTCTTCCGGCCTCTAACCGGGCATACATTCACGGCCTTATAGACACTGTTAATCATCGGGACTCTAACCCATTAAAATTTATGACGAGACGGCTCCAACCCTAAATCCGTGTTATTTCTTCTGGCCTCTAACCGGGCATATATATACGTTTTTATGAAGACACGGCTACTTTCATTGGGACTCCAACCCGGCATTAAAATCGGGACTCTAACCCAGGGACTCTAACCCAGCGCTACATTTTGGGACTCTAACCCAGCGCTACAATTGGGACTCTAACCCAGGGACTCTAACCCAGCGCTACAATTGGGACTCTAACCCAGGGACTCTAACCCAGCGCTACAATTGGGACTCTAACCCATTGACTCTAACCCAGTGCTACAATTGGGACTCTAACCCAGGGACTCTAACCCAGCGCTACATTTTGGGACTCTAACCCATTGACTCTAACCCAGTGCTACAATTGGGACTCTAACCCAGGGACTCTAACCCAGCGCTACATTTTGGGACTCTAACCCAGGGACTCTAACCCAGTGCTACAATTGGGACTCTAACCCAGGGACTCTAACCCAGTGCTACGATTGGGACTCTAACCCAGGGACTCTAACCCAGCGCTACATTTTGGGACTCTAACCCAGGGACTCTAACCCAGCGCTACATTTTGGGACTCTAACCCAGGGACTCTAACCCGGCATTAAAAATCGTAGGGAGACGGAAAAAGAACGGCTAATTTCCCATGTATGAAACATATAAATCACTCAAGCTTTGTCACACAAAAAAACCTTTTGTGGAATCGTCTTTTGTTTGAAATTCAAATGTCAGAGATTCGTCTTAAAATTTCAGTCAGGATGATTCAATTAATTTACCGTTACGATGTTGCAGCGGGTTAAACGTGATCTCGAAGAGACGGCCGTCCGATTCGCAGGGGCCTCGAAAACTCTCCCGTCCTTTCAAATTTCTGGGAAGGAGAAGTCAGCTTTTTTGTGCTGCCGGGTTGATTAGTCCATTTCAGCGGCCTCTGCCAACGGGAACAGCGATCTTCTTGGGATCCCGCTTCTGCACACCAACTTGTCGTGGAAATTTCTTAAAGACGATCCTTTAGTGACAAATAGCTTTAAAATAATTTGTCAAAGTAACAAACAAATAATAACAAGCTTTGCAAAGCGAGACCAAACCAGAACGACACATCCGTTCGTTCCAGCTTGTTCTAAATCTTTTAGAATATGTCATGACAATTATACATTCTCAGAAGTCTCACCCTCCATGCTCATTTACATACAGTACACCAGTGGAATGAATACCCAAAGTCCTGTGAAGAAGGAGAGGGTGTCGTTTGCCCAGAAGGGGAGGGGGGTCACTCGGGAAAGGGCAACAGTTTAGCACGGGGGGGGGTACCAGGGAGAGAAAACACACATGTCCAGGTCAACTAAAGTCCACATGTCACATCAAAGACACAGGAGCCAGACCTTGATCAGATAAGAGATCTCCTGCTGAGTGTCACATTTCTGAGTTTAATAAACAACTTTTGGTACCCAGTTCAAAGAAAATCATCTATTTAAACGAGTATAAGTATTTTTTTTATCACACTGTCCTAGGTAAATACATTATAATAATAATAATGGATTAGATTTATATCGCGCTTTTCTATTATTAGATACTCAAAGCGCTCACAGAAAAGTGGGAACCCATCATTCATTCACACGATGGTGGTGGTAAGCTACATCTGTAGCCACAGCTGCCCTGGGGTAGACTGACGGAAGCGTGGCTGCCAGTTTGCGCCTACGGCCCCTCCGACCACCACCTATCATTCATTCATCATCTATTCACCAGTGTGAGCGGCACCGGGGGCAAGGGTGAAGTGTCCTGCCCAAGGACACAACGGCAGCGATTTGGATGTCAATAGGTGGGAAGCGAACCTGCAACCCTCAGGTTTCTGGCACGGCCGCTCTACCCACTACGCCATGCCGCCCCCAACTGCCAAC
This sequence comes from Nerophis ophidion, assembly GCF_033978795.1. Lineage (NCBI taxonomy): Eukaryota > Metazoa > Chordata > Actinopteri > Syngnathiformes > Syngnathidae > Nerophis > Nerophis ophidion. The sequence continues at coordinate 74,065 of NW_026906990.1, read as the reverse complement.
CACATGTACTCTGCCTCACATGTGGATAAAGCAACAGTAGCTTGTTTTCTTGTTTTCCATGAGATTAGAGAGCTACCTCCGCTTAGACTAGCACAATAACCTGATGTGCTTCTCCTGTCAGACACATCTGAAGCCCAGTCAGCGTCACTGTACACTCTCAATCCCAGTTTTTCACTTTCATTTCTTTTGAAACATAACTTGTTTTCTGCTGTACCTTTGAGGTATCTAAAGACATATTTTACTGTGTTGGCTCAGCAAAGTGATGGGATAACTTCCTGACCACAAAACTTCTGTCTGGACGTGTGCATGTGGACAAGTAAATTAGGCTTCCAACTGCCTCCCTGAACCTTCTTTGATCTGTCGTTTTGTCTGCAACATCTGTGTACTCTAGTTTTGGTTCACATGGAGTCTCTCTGGACTTGCAATTTTGCATTTCAAATCTCTCTAAGATGTTGTGAACATATCTCTCTTGAGACATTGTGACTTTACCATTTGTTTGGTCAAAATCTATTCCCAGAAAATGTTTCAATTTTCCTAGATCCTTCATTTTGAATCTTTCAGTGAGCATCATTTTCACACTGTTGAGTACACCATTGTTTTTAGATGCTATGATGAGATGGTCTACCCATACTAGTAAAATCACGTTCTCATAATACTTCTCTCGTAAGTACACACAATGATCAGCAGAATTTTGTACAAAACCATTCTCAGTTAGACATGTGTGCAACATTGCATTCCAATTTCTACCGGACTGTTTCAAGCCGTAGAGAGACTTGTGCAATTTACACACTAGCTTTTCACCTGTGACTGATTCTTTGTCGTAGCCTTCTGGCTGTTCGATATGAATTTCACAATCGATCGGAGCGTGAAGATAAGCAGTCTTCACATCAAGCCGGTGCAGCACTAGCTCCTCTTGTGCCGCCTTTTGCATGATCACCCTCACACTTGTCATGTCTGCTGTGGGTGAAAATGTCTCTTTGTAGTCAGTTCCCTTTTCTGACTGTAGCCTTTCGCTACGAACCTCGCTTTGTATTTATCTGTTCCGTCAATGTCACTCTTGAGGCCATAGACCCATTTTCCCCCCACTGTCTGGTGGCAAATGGGTGAGGGTAAAGGTGTCGTTTTCCTCCAGTGACTTTACCTCTTCATCCATAGCATTTTTCCACTGCCCTGATTTGTTTGACATTATCGCTTCCTTGTAGGTTTGAGGAATGTCACATACTGCTCTGTAGCAAGAGTCCACGCATGTTACAAATGTGTCCAATGTTTTCAAAGTCCTGTAAGTGAACCGGCCTCCTCCTGGTTCGTGGTGGGTTCCTTCCGTTTACAGTGTCAGGGACTCTGTGCGTTCAGTCTGTTCAGGTAAAGTCTCAGAAACACCCTGTAAACCTTGATCTGGTACATTTTCAACCTTGTCATCATCAACACAAATTTCTCTTTCATTAACCCTGGGGTTTACATCACCATACCCCGTGTATGACTCACATGTTTGTGTTTCTTTTTCTGTTGCAGTTTTGGTTGTGAATTTTACCATTCTGTGTTTCTGAACTTTCTCTTGTTCTGGGTAGTACACTAGGTAGTCTGGGCAGTTTTTATCATAACCCACAAAAACACCCTGCTCACACCTAGAGTCTAGCTTGCCCTTGGCTTGTTGCTGGTAAGCATAGCACACTGATCCAAATGTTTGCATTTTGGAAATGTTTGGTTCTTTCCCTACGAACAACTCGTATGGCGTTTTCTGTGTACGCCTAGAGTAGCATCTGTTCCGTACAAAGGCTGCCGTCTGTACAGCGTAGTTCAACAGGTAAGTTACTTTCTAGCAGTAAGCGTCTACCCATCTCATGAAGGGTTCTCCACCCTCTCTAGGCCGTGCCATTTTAGTGTGGTGAATAGGGTGAAGACGTTTCATGTCTAATCCTATTCTTTATTAACAGTGCCTGGAACTCTTTGCTTGTATACTCAGAAGCATTATCTGATCTGATGCACCGAACCTCACTGTATGGTGCTACGTCAGCTAAGAACCGTTCTGTTGCGAGACCTGCATTACTCTTAGACCTTAGAAAGTACACCATCATGGTACCAGAATAGTCATCAGTAAATATTTGTGCATATTTGTGACCATTGATGCTAGGCGTTTGCATGAGACCGGCTAGGTCAGTGTGGACTAGCTCCAAGGGTTTCTTAGCCCACCTGTCAGGCTCCTTGTTTCTCGTCTGGGTAAATTTGCCTTTTGTGCACACTTCACATAATTGTGCTGGTTTAGCCACACTCCCTATTATCTCCATGCCTCTCACTACACCTTATAATTTCTGCACATCTTCATAATTACAATGGCCCAACATTTCATGCCAGGTTTGTACATCATGACACACTTTACATTGATCAATATCAGTTTGAACAGTAGGCAAGTAATACAGATGACCACTTTGGTGTATGTCAAACCTGCTACCGTCCCTTGTGACCATGCGATTGTCCCCTTTCTCGAAGGTGATCGTCGCTCCTCCATTTGTGGCACGCGGCATGGAAAATATGTCATGTGGATATGTGGGTATCATTATTTAATATTTATACACTAAACATGTATTTAATATTAATACACTAAACATATTTAATTATATACTAATTATATATTTAATATTCATACAGTATACATGTATTTTTTTAAACATGTATCTAATATGTATACACTAAACATGTATTTAATATCAATACGCTGGACATGTATTTAATATTAATACACTGAACATGTATTTAATAATCATATACTAAACGTATATGTAATCATACACTAATCATATATTTAATATTCATACAGTAAACATGTATTTATTATCCTCTAAATAAGGCACACTTGGAAATAATGAATTTCTTTATGTGTGCAGTTGCGGCAGGAGTCCACAGGAGGGCGCACGTTCCCTCTTAATAAGTCTGCCCCCTCACATAAGTTATGACCTAGGTTTATCGACCAGCCCTATTGGCCTTTTTCCTTCTTCTTTTTTTACTTTTATTTTTATTTATTTTTTTACATAAGTTAAGTTTCTCATACACGTATATTCATACACTAAAGATGTATTTAATATTAATACATTAAACATGTATGTAATATTCATACACTAAACATGTATTTAATATTCATACACTAAACATGTATTTAATATTATACACTAAACATGTATTTAATATTTATACAAAAACATGTATTTAATGTTCGTAAACTAAACATATATTTAATATTAATACACTAAACATATATTTAATATTTATACACTAAACATGTATTTAATATTCATACACTAAACATGCGTTTAATATTTATACATTAAATATGTATTTATTATTTATACACTGAACATGTATTTAATATTAATTAACTAAACATGTATTTAATATTCATACACTAAACATGTATTTAATATTAATACACTTAACATGTATTTAATATTCATACACTAAACATGCATTTAATATTTATACATTACATATGTATTTATTATTTATACACTGAACATGTATTTAATATTAATTAACTAAACATGTATTTAATATTTATACACTAAACATGTATTTAATATTTTTACATTAAATATATATGTATTATTTATACACTGAACATGTATTTAATATTGATTCAACAAGCATGTATTTAATATTAATTAACTAAACATGTATTTAATATTCATACACTAAACATATATTTAATATTTATACAAAAACATGTATTTAATATGAATACACTAAACATGTATTTAATATTTTTACACTAAACGTGTATTTAATATTTATACACTAAACATGTATTTAATATTTATACACTAAACATGCATTTAATATTTATACATTAAATATGTATTTATTATTCATACACTGAACATGTATTTAATATTTATACACCAAACATGTATTTAATATTTATACAAAAAAGATGTATTTAATATTTATACACTAAACATGCATTTAATATTCATACACTAAACATGTATTTAATTTTAATAAACTAAACATATATTTAATATTAATACACTAAACATGTATTTAATATTATAAACTAAACATGTATTTAATATTTATACACTAAACATGTATTTAATATTCATACACTAAACATGTATTTTATATTAATACACTAAACATGTATTTAATATTCATACACTAAACATGTATTTTATATTAATACACTAAACATGTATTTAATATTAATACACTAAACATGTATTTAATATTAATACACTAAACATGTATTTAATATTCATTCAATAAACATGTAGTTATTATTCTTACACTTAATATGTATTTAATATTAATACAAAAACATGTATTTAATTTTAATAAACTAAACATATATTTAATATTAATACACTAAACATGTATTTAATATTTTTACACTAAACGAGTATTTAATATTTATACACTAAAAGTGTATTTAATATTTATACACTAAACATGTATTTAATATTTATACACTAAACATGTATTTAATATTCATACACTAAACATGTATTTAATATTACTACACTAAACATGTATTTAATAATCATTAACTAAACGTATATGTAATTATATACTAATCATATATTTAATATTCATACAGTAAACATGTATTTATTATCCTCTAAATAAGGCACACTTGGAAATAATGAATTTCTTTATAAGTGCAGTTGCGGCAGAAGTCCACAGGAGGGCGCACGTTCCCTCTTAATAAGTCCGGTCCTCTCCGTCTCTCTCTCTCTCTCTTTTTCCTTTTTTTTTTGTTTCTTTTATTTTTTTTACATAAGTTTGGTTTCTCATACACTTATATTTATACACTAAACATGTATTTAATATTAATACACTAAACATGTATTTAATATTCATGAAATAAACATGTATTTAATATTCATACACTAAACATGTATTTAATATTAATGCACTAAACATATATTGAATTATATACCAATTATATATATTAATACAGTATACATGTATTTTTTAAACATGTATTTAATATTAATACAAAACATGTATTTAATTTTAATAAACTAAACATATATTTAATATTAATGCACTAAACATGTGTTTAATATTTATACACTAAACATGTATTTAATATTCATACACTAAACATGTATTTAATATTTATAAACTAAACATGTATTTAATATTAATACACTAAACATGTATTTAATATCAATACACTAAACGTGTATTTAATAATTATACACTAAACATGTATTTAATATTAATACACTAAACATGTATTTAATATTTTCACACTAAACTTGTATTTAATATTCATACACTAAACATGTAGTTATTATTCATACACTAAACATGTATTTAATATTTATACACTAAACATGTATTTAATATTAATACAAAACATGTATTTAATTTTAATAAACTAAACATATATTTTATATTTATACACTAAACATTTATTTGATATTCATCTACTAAACATGTATATAATATTAATACACTAAATATGTATTTATTATTGATCCACTAAACATGTATTTAATATTCATAAACTAAAAAATTATTTAATATTTATACACTAAACATGTATTTAATATTCATACACTAAACATGTATTTAATTTTAATAAACTAAACATATATTTAATATTAATACAAAAACATGTATTCAATTTTAATAAACTAAACATATATTTAATATTAATACACTAAACATGTATTTAATATTCATACACTAAACATGTATTTAATATTTTCACACTAAAATTGTATTTCATATTTATACACTAATCATGTATTTAATATTTATACACTAAACATGTATTTAATATTAATACACTAAACATCCATCCATCCATCCATTTTCTACCGCTTATTCCCTTTCGGGGTCACGGGGGGCGCTGGCGCCTATCTCAGCTACAATCGGGCGGAAGGCGGGGTACACCCTGGACAAGTCGCCACCTCATCGCAGACACTAAACATGTATTTAATATTAATACACTAAACATGTATTTAATATTAATACACTAAACATGTATTTAATATTTATACACCAAACATATATTTAATATTCATAAACGAAACATGTATTTAATATTCATACACTAAACATGTATTTAATGTTAATACAAAAACATGTATTTAAGTTTAATAAACTATACATATATTTAACATTAATACACTAAACATGTATTTAATATTTATACAGTAAACATGTATTTAATTTTAATAAACTAAACATATATTTAATATTATTACACTAAACTTGTATTTAATATTCATTCAATAAACATGTAGTTATTATTCTTACACTTAATATGTATATAATATTAATACAAAAACATGTATTTAATTTTAATAAACTAAACATGTATTTAATATTTTTACACTAAACATGTATTTAATATTCATATACTAAACATGTATTTAATATTAATACACTAAACATGTATTTAATATTTATACACTAAACATGTATTTAATATTTATACACTAAACATGTATTTAATATTAATACACTAAATATGTATTTATTATTTATCCACCAAACATGTATTTAATATTCATAAACTAAACATGTATTTAATATTAATAAACTAAACATGTATTTAATATTCATACACTAAACATGTATTTAATATTTATACACTAAACATGTATTTAATAATAATACACTGAACATTTATTTAATAATCATATACTAAACATATATGTAATTATATACTAATCATATATTTAATATTCATACAGTAAACATGTATTTATTATCCTCTAAATAAGGCACACTTGGAAATAATAAATTTCTTTATGTGTGCAGTTGCGGCAGAACTCCACAGGAGGGCGCACGTTCCCTCTTAATAAGTCCGGTCCTCTCCGTCTCTCTCTCTTATTTTTCCTTTTTTTTGTTTCTTTTATTTTTTTTACACAAGTTTGGTTTCTCATACACTTATATTTATACACTAAACATGTATTTAATATTAATACACTAAACATGTATTTAATATTTATTTACTAAACATGTATTTACTATTAATACAAAAACATGTATTTAATTTTAATAAACTAATAATTTATTTAATATTAATACACTAAACATGTATTTAATATTTATACACTAAACATGTATTTAACATTTATACACTAAACAAGTTTTTAATATTTATACACTAAACATGTATTTAATATTAATACAAAAACATGTATTTAATTTTAATAAACTAAACATATTTAATATTAATACACTAAACATGTATTTAATATTTATACACTAAACATGTATTTAACATTTATACACTAAACATGTTTTTAATATTTATACACTAAACATGTATTTAATATTAATACAAAAACATGTATTTAATTTTAATAAACTAAACATATTTAATATTAATACACTAAACATGTATTTAGTGGCGCAGTGGAAGAGTGGCCGTGCGCAACCCGAGCGTCCCTGGTTCAATTCCCACCTAGTACCAACCTCGTCACGTCCGTTGTGTCCTGAGCAAAACACTTCACCCTTGCTCCTGATGGGTGCTGGTTGGCGCCTTGCATGGCAGCTCCCTCCATCAGTGTGTGAATGTGTGTGTGAATGGGTAAATGTGGAAGTAGTGTCAAAGCGCTTTGAGTACCTTGAAGGTAGAAAAGCGCTATACAAGTACAACCCATTTATCATTTTATTTATAATATTAATACACTAAACTTGTATTTAATATTAATACAAAAACATGTATTTAATTTTAATAAACTAAACATATATTTAATATTAATACACTAAACATGTATTTAATATTTATACACTAAACATGTATTAAACAATCATACACTAAACATGTTTTTAATATTAATACACTAAACATGTATTTAATATTAATACAAAAACATGTATTTAATTTTAATAAACTAAACATATATTTAATATTAATACACTAAACATGTATTTAATATTTATACACTAAACATGTATTTAATATTAATACAAAAACATTAATTTAATTTTAATAAACTAAACATTTATTTAATATTATTACACTAAACATGTGTTTAATATTTATACACTAAACATGTATTTAATATTCATACACTAAACATGTAGTTATTATTTATACACTAAACATGTATTTAATATTAATACACTAAACATGTATTTAATATGAATACAAAAAATGTATTTAATTTTAATAAACTAAACATATATTTAATATTAATACACTAAACGTGTATTTAATATTTATACACCAAACATGTATTTAACATTCATACACTAAACATGTTTTTAATATTTATACACTAAACATGTATTTAATATTAATACAAAAACATGTATTTAATTTTAATTAACCAAACATATTTAATATTAATACACTAAACATGTATTTAATATTCATACACTAAACATGTATTCAACATTTATACACTAAACATGTATTTAATATTAATACACTAAACATGTATTTAATATTAATACAAAAACATGTATTTAATTTTAATAAACTAAACATATATTTAATATTAATACACTAATAATGTATTTAATATTCATACACTAAACATGTATTTAATATTAATACACTAAACATGTATTTAATATTAATACAAAACATGTATTTAATTTTAATAAACTAAACATATATTTAATATTAATACACTAAACATGTATTTAATATTCATACACTAAATATGTAGTTATTATTCATTCTTGAACATGTATTTAATATTTATACACTAAACATGTATTTAATATTCATACACTAAACATGTATTTGATATTTATACACTAAACATGTATTTAATATTAATACACTAAACATGTATTTAATATTCATACACTAAACATGTATTTAATATTCATACACTAAACATGTATTTAATATTAATACACTGAACATGTATTTAATAATCATATACTAAACGTATATGTAATTATACACTAATCATATATTTAATATTCATACAGTAAACATGTATTTAATATTTATACACTAAACATGTATTTAATATTCATGAAATAAACATGTATTTAATATTCATACACTAAACATGTATTTAATATTAATGCACTAAACATATATTGAATTATATACCAATTATATATATTAATACAGTATACATGTATTTTTTAAACATGTATTTAATATTAATACAAAACATGTATTTAATTTTAATAAACTAAACATATATTTAATATTAATACACTAAACATGTATTTAATATTTATACACTAAACATGTATTTAATATTCATACACTAAACATGTAGTTATTATTTATACACTAAACATTTATTTAATATTCATACACTAAACATGTATTTAATATTAATACACTAAACATGTATTTAATATTAATACACTAAATATGTATTTATTATTTATCCACTAAACATGTATTTAATATTCATACTTTAAAAATGTATTTAATATTCATACACTAAACATATATTTAATATTAATACACTAAACATGTATTTAATATTTTTACAATAAATGTGTATTTAATATTCATACACTAAAAGTATATTTAATATTAATACACTAAACATGTATTTAATATTAATACACTAAACATGTATTTAATATTTATACACTAAACATGTATTTAATATTCATACACTAAACATGTATTTAATGTTAATACACTAAACATGTATTTAATATTTATACACTAAACATGTATTTAATATTAATACAAAACATGTATTTAATTTTAATAAACTAAATATATATTTAATATTAATACACTAAACATGTATTTAATATTAATACACTAAACATGTATTTAATATTCATACACTAAACATGTAGTTATTATTTATACACTAAACATGTATTTAATATTAATACATTAAACATGTATTTAATATTTATACACTAAACATGTATTTAATATTTATACACCAAACATGTATGTAATATTCATAAACTAAACATGTATTTAATATTCATACACTAAACATGTATTTAATATTCATACTTTAAAAATGTATTTAATATTCATACACTAAACATGTATTTAATATTCATACACTAAACATGTATTTAATATTAATACACTGAACATGTATTTAATAATCATATACTAAACGTATATGTAACCATACACTAATCATATATTTAATTTTCATACAGTAAACATGTATTTATTATCCTCTAAATAAGGCACACTTGGAAATAATGAATTTCTTTATGTGTGCAGTTGCGGCAAAACTCCACAGGAGGGCGCACGTTCCCTCTTAATAAGTCCGGTCCTCTCCGTCTCTCTCTCTCTCTTTTTCCTTTTTTTTGTTTCTTTTATTTTTTTTTACATAAGTTTGGTTTCTCATACACTTATATTTATACACTAAACATGTATTTAATATTTATACACTAAGCATGTATTTAATATTTATACACTAAACATGTATTTAATATTAATACCCTGAATGTGTATTTATTATTAATCCACTAAACATGTATTTAATATTCATAAAGTAAACATGTATGTAATATTAATACACTAAACATGTATTTAATATTCATGAACTAAACATGTATTTAATATTCATACTTTAAACATGTATTTAATATTTATACACTAAACATGTATTTAATATTTATACACTAAACATGTATTTAATATTAATACAAAAAGGTGTATTTAATTTTAATAAACTAAACATATATTTAATATTTATACACTAAACATGTATTTAACATTCATACACTAAACATATATTTAATATTAATACACTAAACATGTATTTAATATGAATACAAAAACATGTATTTAATTTTAATAAACTAAACATATATTTAATATTAATACATTAAACATGTATTTAATATTTATACACTAAACATGTATTTAATATTCATAAACTAAACATGTATTTAATATTCATACTTTAAACATGCATTTAATATTTATACACTAAACATGTATTTAATATTCATACACTAAACATGTATTTAATATTTATACACTAAACATGTATTTAATATTTATAAACCAAACATGTATTTAATATTCATACACTAAACATGTAGTTATTATTTATACACTAAACATGTATTTAATATTAATACACTAAACATGTATTTAATATTCATACACGAGACATGTATTTAATATTCATAAACTAAACATGTATTTAATATTCATACTTTAAACATGTATTTAATATTAATACACTAAACATGTATTTAATATTTATACACTAAACAAGTATTTAATATTAATACACTAATCATGTATTTAATATTCATACACTAAACATGTATTTAATATTCATAAACTAAACATGTATTTAATATTCATACTTTAAACATGTATTTAATATTTATACACTAAACATGTATTTAATATTCATACATTAAACATTTATTCAATATTTATACACTAAACATGTATTTAATATTAATACAAAACATGTATTTAATTTTAATAAACTAAATATATTTTTAATATTAATACATTAAACATGTATTTAATATTTATACACTAAACATGTATTTAATATTTATACACTAAACATGTATTTAATATTAATACACTGAATATGTATTTATTATTAATCCACTAAACATGTATTTAATATTCATAAAGTAAACATGTATTTAATATTAATACACTAAACATGTATTTAATATTCATACACTAAACATGTAGTTATTATTCATACACTAAACATATATTTAATATTAATACACTAAACATGTATTTAATATTAATACACTAAACATGTATTTAATATTCATACACTAAATATGTATTTCATATTTATACACTTAACATGTATTTAATATTTATACACTAAACATGTATTTAATATTTATACACTAAACAAGTATTTAATATTAATACACTAATCATGTATTTAATATTCATACACTAAATATGTATTTAATATTCATACACTAAAGATGTATTTAATATTCATACACGAAACATGTCTTAAATATTTATACACTAAACATGTATTTAATATTCATAAACTAAACATGTATTTAATATTCATACTTTAAACATGTATTTAATATTCATACACTAAACATGTATTTGATTTTTATACACTAAACATGTATTTAATATCCATACACTCAACATGTATTTAATATTAATACACTGAACATGTATTTAATAATCATATACTAAACATATATGTAATTATACACTAATCATATATTTAATATTCATACAGTAAACATGTATTTATTATCCTCTAAATAAGGCACACTTGGAAATAATGAATTTCTTCATTCGTGCAGTTGCGGCAGAAGTCCACAGGAGGGCGCACGTTCCCTCTTAATAAGTCCGGTCCTCTCCGTCTCTCTCTCTCTTTTTCCTTTTTTTTTGTTTCTTTTATTTTTTTTTACATAAGTTTGGTTTCTCATACACTTATATTTATACACTAAACATGTATTTAATATTTATACACTAAACATGTATTTAATATTAATACCCTGAATATGTATTTATTATTAATCCACTAAACATGTATTTAATATTCATAAAGTAAACATGTATTTAACATTAATACACTAAACATGTATTTAATATTCATGAACTAAACATGTATTTAATATTCATACTTTAAACATGTATTTAATATTTATACACTAAACATGTATTTAATATTTATACACTAAACATGTATTTAATATTAATACAAAAAGGTGTATTTAATTTTAATAAACTAAACATATATTTAATATTTATACACTAAACATGTATTTAACATTCATACACTAAACATATATTTAATATTAATACACTAAACATGTATTTAATATGAATACAAAAACATGTATTTAATTTTAATAAACTAAACATATATTTAATATTAATACATTAAACATGTATTTAATATTTATACACTAAACAGGTATTCAATATTCATAAACTAAACATGTATTTAATATTCATACTTTAAACATGCATTTAATATTTATACACTAAACATGTATTTAATAGTCATACACTAAACATGTATTTAATATTTATACACTAAACATGTATTTAATATTAATACAAAACATGTATTTAATTTTAATAAACTAAATATATATTTAATGTTAATACACTAAACATGTATTTAATATTCATACACTAAACATGTATTTAATATTTATAAACCAAACATGTATTTAATATTAATACACTAAACATGTATTTAATATTTATACACTAAACAAGTATTTAATATTAATACACTAATCATGTATTTAATATTCATACACGAAACATGTATTTAATATTAATACACTAAACATGTATTTAATATTCATAAACTAAACATGTATTTAATATTCATACTTTAAACATGTATTTAATATTCATACACTAAACATGTATTTAATATTCATACATTAAACATGTATTCAATATTTATACACTAAACATGTATTTAATATTAATACAAAACATGTATTTAATTTTAATGAACTAAATATATTTTTAATATTAATACACTAAACATGTATTTAATATTTATACAATAAACATGTATTTAACATTTATACACTAAACATGTATTTAATATTAATACACTGAATATGTATTTATTATTAATCCACTAAACATGTATTTAATATTCATAAAGTAAACATGTATTTAATATTAATACACTAAACATGTATTTAATATTCATACACTAAACATGTAGTTATTATTCATACACTAAACATGTATTTAATATTAATACACTAAGCATGTATTTAATATTTATACACTAAACATGTATTTAATATTAATACAAAAACACGTATATAATTTTAATAAACCAAACATATATTTAATATTAATACACTAAACATGTATTTAATATTCATACACTAAACATGTAGTTATTATTTATACACTAAACATGTATTTAATATTAATACACTAAATATGTATTTAATATTTATACACTAAACAAGTATTTAATATTAATACACTAATCATGTATTTAATATTTATACACTAAACATGTATTTAATATTTATACACTAAACATGTATTTAATATTAATACACTAAATATGTATTTAATATTTATACACTAAACAAGTATTTAATATTAATACACTAATCATGTATTTAATATTCATACACTAAATATGTATATAATATTTATACACTTAACATGTATTTAATATTTATACACTAAACATGTATTTAATATTCATACACGAAACATGTATTTAATATTTATACACTAAACATGTATTTAATATTCATAAACTAAACATCTATTTAATATTCATACTTTAAACATGTATTTAATATTTATACACTAAACATGTATTTAATATTTATACACTAAACATGTATTTAATATTCATACACTAAACATGTATTTAATATTTATACACTAAACATGTATTTAATATTCATACACTAAACATGTAGTTATTATTTATACACTAAACATGTATTTAATATTAATGCACTAAACATGTATTTAATATTTATACACTAAACAAGTATTTAATATTAATACACTAATCATGTATTTAATATTCATACACGAAACATGTATTTAATATTTATACACTAAACATGAATTTAATATTCATAAACTAAACATGTATTTAATATTCATACTTTAAACATGTATTTAATATTCATACACTAAACATGTATTTAATATTCATACATTGAACATATACACTAAACATGTAGTTTTTATTTATACACTAAACATGTATTTAATATTAATACACTAAACCTGTAGTTATTATTCATACACTAAACATGTATTTAATATTAATACACTAAACATGTATTTAATATTTATACACTAAACATGTATTTAATATTAATACAAAAACATGTATTTAATTTTAATAAACTAAATATATATTTAATATTAATACACTAAACATGTATTTAATAATTATACACTAAAATGGAATTTAATAATAGACTAAACATGTATTTAATATTTTCACACTAAACTTGTATTTAATATTCATACACTAAACATGTATTTAATATTCATACACTAAACATGTAGTTATTATTCATACACTAAACATGTATTTAATATTAATACACTAAACATGTATTTAATATTTATACACTAAACATGTAGTTATTATTCATACACTAAACATGTATTTAATATTAAAACACTAAACATGTATTTAATATTTATAAACTAAACATGTATTTAATATTCATACACTAAACATGTATTTAATATTAATACAAAAACATGTATTTAATTTTAATAAACTGAATATAAATTTAATATTAATACACTGAACATGTATTTAATATTCATAAACTAAACAATATTTATACACTAAACATGTATTTAATATTCATACACTAAACCTGTATCTAATATTTATACACTAAACATGTAGTTATTATTCATACACTAAACATGTATTTAATATTAATACACTAAACATGTATTTAATATTTATAAACTAAACATGTATTTAATATTTATACACTAAACATGTATTTAATATTAATACAAAAACATGTATTTAATATTCATAAACTAAACAATATTTATACACTAAACATGTATTTAATATTCATACACTAAACATGTAGTTATTATTCATACACTAAACATGTATTTAATATTAATACACTAAACATGTATTTAATATTTATACACTAAACATGTATTTAATATTAATACACTAAACATGTATTTAATATTCATACACTAAACATGTATTTAATATTCATACACTAAACGTGTATTTAATATTCATACACTAAACATGTATTTAATATTAATACAAAAACATGTATTTAAGTTTAATAAACTAAACAAATATTTAATATTAATACACTAAACATGTGTTTAATATGTATACAGTAAACATGTATTGAATATTCATACACTAAACATGTATTTAATATTCATACACTAAACATGTATTTAATATTCATACACTAAACATGTATTTAATATTAATACACTAAACATGTATTTAATATTTATATACTAAACATGTATTTAACATTAATACAAAAACATGTATTTAATTTTAATAAACTAAACATATATTTAATATTTATACACTAAACATATATTTAACATTTATACACTAAACATGAATTTAATATTAATACACTAAACATGTATTTGAGATTCATACACACAACAAGTATTTAATATTAATACAAAAACATGTATTTAATATTTATACACTAAACATGTATTTAATATTCATACACTAAACATTTAGTTATTATTTATACACTAAACATGTATTTAATATTAATACACTAAACATGTATTTAATATTAATACACTAAACATGTATTTAATATTCATACTCTAATCATGTATTTAATATTTATACACTAAACATGTATTTAATATTTATACACTAAACATGTATTTAATATTCATACATTAAACATGTATTTACTATTTATACACTAAACATGTATTTAATATTCATACAAAAACATGTATTTAATTTTAATAAACTAAACATGTATTTAATATTCATACACTAAACATGTATTTAATATTTATAAACTAAACATGTATTTAATATTAATACACTAAACATGTATTTAATATCAATACACTAAACGTGTATTTAATAATTATACACTAAACATGTATTTAATATTAATACACTAAACATGTATTTAATATTTTCACACTAAACTTGTATTTAATATTCATACACTAAACATGTAGTTATTATTCATACACTAAACATGTATTTAATATTTATACACTAAACATGTATTTAATATTAATACAAAACATGTATTTAATTTTAATAAACTAAACATATATTTTATATTTATACACTAAACATTTATTTGATATTCATCTACTAAACATGTATATAATATTAATACACTAAATATGTATTTATTATTGATCCACTAAACATGTATTTAATATTCATAAACTAAAAAATTATTTAATATTTATACACTAAACATGTATTTAATATTCATACACTAAACATGTATTTAATTTTAATAAACTAAACATATATTTAATATTAATACAAAAACATGTATTCAATTTTAATAAACTAAACATATGTTTAATATTAATACACTAAACATGTATTTAATATTCATACACTAAACATGTATTTAATATTTTCACACTAAAATTGTATTTCATATTAATACACTAAACATGTATTTTATATTTATACACTAATCATGTATTTAATATTTATACACTAAACATGTATTTAATATTAATACACTAAACATCCATCCATCCATCCATTTTCTACCGCTTATTCCCTTTCGGGGTCACGGGGGGCGCTGGCGCCTATCTCAGCTACAATCGGGCGGAAGGCGGGGTACACCCTGGACAAGTCGCCACCTCATCGCAGACACTAAACATGTATTTAATATTAATACACTAAACATGTATTTAATATTCCATCCATCCATCCATTTTCTGCCGCTTATTCCCTTTCGGGGTCACGGGGGGCGCTGGCGCCTATCTCAGCTACAATCGGGCGGAAGGCGGGGTACACCCTGGACAAGTCGCCACCTCATCGCAGACACTAAACATGTATTTAATATTTATACACTAAACATGTATTTAATATTCATACACTAAACATTTAGTTATTATTTATACACTAAACATGTATTTAATATTAATACACTAAACATGTATTTAATATTTATACACCAAACATATATTTAATATTCATAAACGAAACATGTATTTAATATTCATACACTAAACATGTATTTAATGTTAATACAAAAACATGTATTTAAGTTTAATAAACTATACATATATTTAACATTAATACACTAAACTTGTATTTAATATTCATTCAATAAACATGTAGTTATTATTCTTACACTTAATATGTATATAATATTAATACAAAAACATGTATTTAATTTTAATAAACTAAACATGTATTTAATATTACTACACTAAACATGTATTTAATATTTTTACACTAAACATGTATTTAATATTCATATACTAAACATGTATTTAATATTAATACACTAAACATGTATTTAATATTTATACACTAAACATGTATTTAATATTTATACACTAAACATGTATTTAATATTAATACACTAAACATGTATTTAATATTAATACACTAAACATGTATTTAATATTCATACACTAAACATGTATTTAATATTTATACACTAAACATGTATTTAATAATAATACACTGAACATTTATTTAATAATCATATACTAAACATATATGTAATTATATACTAATCATATATTTAATATTCATACAGTAAACATGTATTTATTATCCTCTAAATAAGGCACACTTGGAAATAATAAATTTCTTTATGTGTGCAGTTGCGGCAGAAGTCCACAGGAGGGCGCACGTTCCCTCTTAATAAGTCCGGTCCTCTCTGTCTCTCTCTCTTATTTTTCCTTTTTTTTGTTTCTTTTATTTTTTTTACACAAGTTTGGTTTCTCATACACTTATATTTATACACTAAACATGTATTTAATATTAATACACTAAACATGTATTTAATATTTATTTACTAAACATGTATTTACTATTAATACAAAAACATGTATTTAATTTTAATAAACTAAACATTTATTTAATATTAATACACTAAACATGTATTTAATATTTATACACTAAACATGTATTTAACATTTATACACTAAACAAGTTTTTAATATTTATACACTAAACATGTATTTAATATTAATACAAAAACATGTATTTAATTTTAATAAACTAAACATATATTTAATATTAATACACTAAACATGTATTTAATATTTATACACTAAACATGTATTTAACAATCATACACTAAACATGTTTTTAATATTAATACACTAAACATGTATTTAATATTAATACAAAAACATGTATTTAATTTTAATAAACTAAACATATATTTAATATTAATACACTAAACATGTATTTAATATTTATACACTAAACATGTATTTAATATTAATACAAAAACATTAATTTAATTTTAATAAACTAAACATTTATTTAATATTATTACACTAAACATGTGTTTAATATTTATACACTAAACATGTATTTAATATTCATACACTAAACATGTAGTTATTATTTATACACTAAACATGTATTTAATATTAATACACTAAACATGTATTTAATATGAATACAAAAAATGTATTTAATTTTAATAAACTAAACATATATTTAATATTAATACACTAAACGTTTATTTAATATTTATACACCAAACATGTATTTAACATTCATACACTAAACATGTTTTTAATATTTATACACTAAACATGTATTTAATATTAATACAAAAACATGTATTTAATTTTAATTAACCAAACATATTTAATATTAATACACTAAACATGTATTTAATATTCATACACTAAACATGTATTCAACATTTATACACTAAACATGTATTTAATATTAATACACTAAACATGTATTTAATATTAATACAAAAACATGTATTTAATTTTAATAAACTAAACATATATTTAATATTAATACACTAATAATGTATTTAATATTCATACACTAAACATGTATTTAATATTAATACACTAAACATGTATTTAATATTGATACACTAAACATGTATTTAATATTAATACAAAACATGTATTTAATATTAATACACTAAACATAAATAAATAAATGATAAATGGGTTGTACTTGTATAGCGCTTTTCTACCTTCAAGGTACTCAAAGCGCTTTGACACTACTTCCACATTTACCCATTCACACACACATTCACACACTGATGGAGGGAGCTGCCATGCAAGGCGCCAACCAGCACCCATCAGGAGCAAGGGTGAAGTGTCTTGCTCAGGACACAACGGACGTGACGAGGTTGGTACTAGGTGGGAATTGAACCAGGGACGCTCGTGTTGCGCACGGCCACCCTGCCCACTGCGCCACGCCGTCCCGTGTATACACTAAACATGTATTTAATATTAATACAAAAACATGTATTTAAGTTTAATAAAGTAAACATATATTTAATATTAATACACTAAACATGTATTTAATATTCATACACTAAACATGTATTTAATATTCATACACTAAACATGTATTTAATATTAATACACCAAACATGTATTTCATATTTATACACTAAACATGTATTTAATATTAATACAAAAACATGTATTTAATTTTAATACACTAAACATATATTTAATATTAATACACTAAACATGTATTTAACATTCATACACTAAACATGTATTCAACATTTATACACTAAACATGTTTTTAATATTAATACACTAAACATGTATTCAATATTATTACAAAAACATGTATTTAATTTTAAAAAACTAAACATTTAATATGAATACACTAAACATGTATTTGATATTCATACACTAAACGTGTAGTTATTATTTATACACTAAACATGTATTTAATATTTATACACTAAAAATGTATTTAATATTTTTACACTAAACGTGTATTTAATATTTATACAGTAAACATGTATTTAATATTAATACAAAAACATGTATTTAATTTTAATAAACTAAATATATATTTAATATTAATACACTAAACATGTATTTAATATTAATACACTAAACATGTATTTAATAATTATACACTAAAATGGAATTTAATAATAGACTAAACATGTATTTAATATTTTCACACTAAACTTGTATTTAATATTCATACACTAAACATGTATTTAATATTCATTAACTAAACATGTAGTTATTATTCATACACTAAACATGTATTTAATATTAATACACTAAACATGTAGTTATTATTCATACACTAAACATGTATTTGATATCAATACACTAAACATGTATTTAATATTCATAAACTAAACAATTGTTATATACTAAACATGTATTTAATATTCATACACTAAACATGTAGTTATTATTCATACACTAAACATGTATTTCATATTAATACACTAAACCTGTATTTAATATTTATACACTAAACATGTATTTAATATTAATACACTAAACATGTATTTAATATTTATAAACTAAACATGTATTTAATATTTATACACTAAACATGTATTTAATATTAATACAAAAAATGTATTTAATTTTAATAAACTAAATATAAATTTAATATTAATACACTAAACATGTATTTAATATTCATAAACTAAACAATATTTATACACTAAACATGTATTTAATATTCATACACTAAACATGTAGTTATTATTCATACACTAAACATGTATTTAATATTAATACACTAAACATGTATTTAATATTTATACACTAAATATGTTTATATTAAATATAAATATATTAAATATATTAAATACACTAAACGTGTATTTAATATTCATACACTAAACATGTATTTAATATTAATACAAAAACATGTATTTAAGTTTAATAAACTAAACATATATTTAATATTAATACACTAAACATGTATTTAATATGTATACAGTAAACATGTATTGAATATTCATACACTAAACATGTATTTAATATTCATACACTAAACATGTATTTAATATTCGTACACTAAACATGTATTTAATATTAATACACCAAACATGTATTTAATATTTATACACTAAACATGTATTTAATATTAATACAAAAACATGTATTTAATTTTAATAAACTAAACATATATTTAATATTTATACACTAAACATATATTTAACATTTATACACCAGACATGAATTTAATATTAATACACTAAACATGTATTTGAGATTTATACACTTAACAAGTATTTAATATAATACAAAAACATGTATTTAATTTTAATAAACTAAACATATATTTAATATTATTACACTAAACATGTATTTTATATTTATAAACTAAGTATGTATTTAATATTCATACACTAAACATTTAGTTATTATTTATACACTAAACATATATCTAATATTAATACACTAATCATCTATTTAATATTAATACTCTAATCATGTATTTAATATTCATACATTAAACATGTATTTAATATTCATACATTAAACATGTATTTAATATTCATACACTAAACATGTATTTAATATTCATACATTAAACATGTATTTAATATTTATACACTAAACATGTATTTAATATTCATACACGAAACTTGTATTTAATATTTATACACTACACATGTATTTAATATTCATACATTAAACATGTATTTAATATTCATACACTAAACATGTATTTAATATTTATACATTAAACATGTATTTAATATTCATACACTAAACATGTATTTAATATTCATACACTAAACATGTATTTAATATTAATACACTGATTATGTATTTAATAATCATATACTAAACGTATATGTAATTATACACTAATCATATATTTAATTTTCATACAGTAAACATGTATTTAATTTTAATAAACTAAATATAAATGTAATATTAATACACTAAACATGTATTTAATATTCATATTTATACACTAAACATGTATTTAATATTCATACACTAAACATGTATTTAATATTAATACACTAAACATGTATTTAATATTTATAAACTAAACATGTATTGAATATTTATACATTAAACATGTATTTAATATTAATACAAAAACATGTATTTAATTTTAATAAACTAAATATAAATTTAATATTAATACACTAAACATGTATTTAATATTCATAAACTAAACAATATTTATACACTAAACATGTATTTAATATTCATACACTAAATATGTAGTTATTATTCATACACTAAACATGTATTTAATATTAATACACTAAACCTTAATTTAATATTTATACACTAAACATGTATTTAATATTAATACACTAAACATGTATTTAATATTCATACACTAAACATGTATTTAATATTAATACACTAAATATGTATTTATTATATATCCACTAAACACGTATTTAATATTCATAAACTAAACATGTATTTAAGTTTAATAAACTAAACATATATTTAATATTAATACACCAAACATGTATTTAATATGTATACAGTAAACATGTATTGAATATTCATTCACTAAACATGTATTTAATATTAATACACTAAACATGTATTTAATATTCATACACTAAACATATATTTAACATTTATACATTAAACATGAATTTAATATTAATACACTAAACATGTATTCGAGATTTATACACTTAACATGTATTTAATATTAATAAAAAAACATGTATTTAATTTTAATAAACTAAACATATATTTAATATTATTACACTAAACATGTATTTAATATTTATACACTAAACATGTATTTAATATTCATACACTAAACATTTAGTTATTATTCATACACTAAACATGTATTTAATATTAATACACTAAACATGTATTTAATATTAATACACGAAACATGTATTTAATATTCATACATTAAACATGTATTTAATATTCATACACTAAACATGTATTTAATATTTATACCTTAAACATGTATTTAATATTTATACACTACACATGTATTTAATATTCATACATTAAAAATGTATTTAATATTCATACACTAAACATGTATTTAATATTAATACACTGAACATGTATTTAATATTAATACACTAAACATGTATTTAATATTTATACACTAAACATGTAGTTATTATTCATACACTAAACATGCATTTAACATTTATACACTAAACTTGTATTTAATATTAATACAAAAACATGTATTTAATTTTAAAAAACTAAACATTTAATATGAATACACTAAACATGTATTTAATATTCATACACTAAACATGTAGTAATTATTTATACACTAAACATGTATTTAATATTTATACACTAAACATGTATTTAATATTTTTACACTAAACGTGTATTTAATATTTATACACTAAAAGTGTATTTAATATTTATACACTAAACGTGTATTTAATATTAATACACTAAACATGTAGTTATTATTCATACACTAAACATGTATTATATATCAATACACTAAACATGTATTTAATATTAATACACTAAACATGTAGTTATTATTCATACACTAAACATGTTTTTAATATTCATACACTAATCATGAATTTAATATTAATACACCAAACATGTATTTATTATTAATACACTAATCATCTATTTAATATTAATACTCTAGTCATGTATTTAATATTTATACACTAAATATGTATTTAATATTCATACACTTAACATGTATTTAATATTTACACACGAAACATGTATTTAATATTTATACACTAAACATGTATTTAATATTCATACATTAAACATGTATTTAATATTCATACACTAAACATGTATTTAATATTCATAAACTAAACATGTATTTAACATTTATACACTAAACATGTATTTAATATTCATACACGAAACTTGTATTTAATATTTATACCTTAAACATGTATTTAATATTTATACACTACACATGTATTTAATATTCATACATTAAAAATGTATTTAATATTCATACACTAAACATGTATTTAATATTAATACACTGAACATGTATTTAATATTAATACACTAAACATGTATTTAATATTTATACACTAAACATGTAGTTATTATTCATACACTAAACATGCATTTAACATTTATACACTAAACTTGTATTTAATATTAATACAAAAACATGTATTTAATTTAAAAAAACTAAACATTTAATATGAATACACTAAACATGTATTTAATATTCATACACTAAACATGTAGTAATTATTTATACACTAAACATGTATTTAATATTTATACACTAAACATGTATTTAATATTTTTACACTAAACGTGTATTTAATATTTATACACTAAAAGTGTATTTAATATTTATACACTAAACGTGTATTTAATATTAATACACTAAACATGTAGTTATTATTCATACACTAAACATGTATTATATATCAATACACTAAACATGTATTTAATATTAATACACTAAACATGTAGTTATTATTCATACACTAAACATGTTTTTAATATTTATACACTAATCATGAATTTAATATTAATACACCAAACATGTATTTATTATTAATACACATATCATCTATTTAATATTAATACTCTAGTCATGTATTTAATATTTATACACTAAATATGTATTTAATATTCATACACTTAACATGTATTTAATATTTACACAGGAAACATGTATTTAATATTTATACACTAAACATGTATTTAATATTCATACACTAAACATGTATTTAATATTCATACATTAAACATGTATTTAACATTTATACACTAAACATGTATTTAATATTCATACACGAAACTTGTATTTAATATTTATACACTACACATGTATTTAATATTCATACATTAAACATGTATTTAATATTCATACACTAAACATGTATTCAATATTTATACACTAAACATGTATTTAATATTCATACACTAAACATGTATTTAATATTCATACACTAAACATGTATTTAATATTTATACACTAAACATGTATTTAATATTTATACACTAAACATGTATTTAATATTCATACACTAAACATGTATTTAATATTCATACACTAAACATGTATTTAATATTTATACACTAAACATGTATTTAATATTTATACACTAAACATGTATTTAATATTCATACACTAAACATATATTTAATATTAATACACTGAACATGTATTTAATATTCTTACACTAAACATGTATTTAATATTAATATACTAAACATGTATTTAATATTCTTACACTAAACATGTATTTAATATTCATACACTAAACATGTATTTAATATTCATACACTAAACATGTATTTAATATTTATACACTAAACATGTATTTAATATTCATACACTAAACATGTATTTAATATTAATACACTGAACATGTATTTAATATTTATACACTAAACATGTATTTAATATTCATAAACTAAACATGTGTTTAATATTCATACACTAAACATGTAGTTATTATTTATACACTAATCATGTATTTAATATTAATTGACTAAACCTGTAGTCATTATTCATACACTAAACATGTATTTAATATTAATACACTAAACCTGTATTTAATATTTATACACTAAACATGTATTTAATATTAATACAAAAACATGTATTTAATTTTAATAAAGTAAACACATATTTAATATTAATACACTAAACATGTATTTAATATTTATACACTAAACATGTATTTAATATCCATACGCTAAATATGTATTTAATATTAATACACTAAATATTTATTTATTATTTATCCACTAAACATGTATTTAATATTCATAAACTAAACATGTATTTAATATTCATACACTAAACGTGTATTTAATATTCATACACTAAACATGTATTTAATATTAATACAAAAACATGTATTTAAGTTTAATAAACTAAACATATATTTAATATTAATACACTAAACATGTATTTAATATTTATACACTAAACATGTATTTAATATTCATACACTAAACATGTATTTAATATTCATACACTAAACATGTATTTAATATTCATACACTAAATGTGTATTTAATAATCATATACCAAACATACATGTAATTATATACTAATCATATATTTAATATTCATACAGTAAACATGTATTTATTATTAATACACTAAACATGTATTTAATATTAATAAAAAAACATGTATTTAATTTTAATAAACTAAACATATATTTAATATTAATACACTAAACATGTATTTAACATTTATACACTAAACATGTATTTAATATTAATACACTAAACATGTATTTAATATTTATACACTAAACATGTATTTAATTTTAATAAACTAAACATATATTTAATATTAATACACTAAACATGTATTTAACATTTATACACTAAACATGTATTTAATATTAATACACTAAACATGTATTTAATATTTATACACTAAACATGTATTTAATTTTAATACACTAAACATATATTTAATATTAATACACTAAACATGTTTTTAATATTAATACACTTAACATGTATTTAATATTAATACACTAAACATGTATTTAATAATTATACACTAAAATGGAATTTAATAGTAGACTAAACATGTATTTAATATTTTCACACTAAACTTGTATTTAATATTCATACACTAAACATGTATTTAATATTCATACACTAAACATGTAGTTATTATTCATACACTAAACATGTATTTAATATTAATACACTAAACATGTATTTAATATTCATACACTAAACATGTATTTAATATTAATACACTAAACATGTATTTAATATCAATACAAAAACATGTATTTAATTGTAATAAACTAAATATATATTTAATATTAATACACTAAACATGTATTTAATATTCATAAACTAAACATGTATTTAGCATTTATACATTAAACATGTATTTAATATTCATACACTAAACATGTAGTTATTATTTATACACTAAACATGTATTTAATATTAATACACTAAACTTGTATTTAATATTTATACACTAAACATGTATTTAATATTAATACAATCAATATGTATTTATTATATATCCACTAAACATGTATTTAATATTCATAAACTAAACATGTATTTAATATTCATACACTAAACGTGTATTTAATATTCATACACTAAACATGTATTTAATATTCATACACTAAACATTTATTTAATATTCATACACTAAACATGTATTTAATATTCATACACTAAACATATATTTAATATTAATACACTAAACATGTATTTAATATTTATATACTAAACATGTATTTAATATTCATACACTAAACATTTAGTTATTATTTATACACTAAACATGTATTCAATATTAATACATTAAACATGTATTTAATATTAATACACTAAACATGTATTTAATATTTATACACTAAACATGTATTGAATATTCATACATTAAAAATGTATTTAATATTCATACACTAAACATGTATTTAATATTCATACATTAAACATGTATTTAATATTAATACACTAAACATGTATTTATTATTCGTACACGAAATATGTCTTTAATATTTATACACTAAACATGTATTTAATATTCATATTTAAATATGTATTTAATATTCATACACTAAACATGTATTTAATATTTATAAACTAAACATCTATTTAATATTCATACACTAAACAAGTATTTAATATTCATACACTAAACATGTATTTAATATTTATACACTAAACATGTATTTAATATTCATACACTAAACATGTATTTAATATTTATACACTAAACATGTATTTAATATTCATATTTAAATATGTATTTAATATTCATACACTAAACATGTATTTAATATTTATAAACTAAACATCTATTTAATATTCATACACTAAACAAGTATTTAATATTCATACACTAAACATGTATTTAATATTTATACACTAAACATGTATTTAATATTCATACACTAAACATGTATTTAATATTAATACACTTAACATGTATTTAATAATCATATACTAAACGTATATGTAATCATACACTAATCATATATTTAATATTCATACAGTAAACATGTATTTATTATCCTCTAAATAAGGCACACTTGGAAATAATGAATTTCTTTATGTGTGCAGTTGCGGCAGAAGTCCACAGGAGGGCGCACGTTCCCTCTTAATAAGTCCGGTCCTCTCCTTCTCTCTCTCTCTCTTTTTCCTTTTTTTTGTTTCTTTTATTTTTTTTACATAAGTTTGGTTTCTCATACACTTATATTTATACACTAAACATGTATTTAATATTAATACACTAAACATGTATTTAATATTTATACACTAAACATGTATTTAATATTAATACAAAAACATGTATTTAATTTTAATACACTAAACATATATTTAATATTAATACACTAAACATGTATTTAACATTTATACACTAAACATGTTTTTAATATTAATACACTAAACATGTATTTAATATTAATACAAAAACATGTATTTAATTTTAATAAACTAAACATTTAATATTAATACACTAAACATGTAATTAATATTCATACACTAAACATGTATTTAATATTTATACACTAAACATGTATTTAATATTAATACAAAAACATGTATTTAATTTTAATAAACCAAACATTTAATATTCATACACTAAACATGTAGTTATTATTTATACACTAAATGTGTATTTAATATTTATACACTAAAAGTGTATTTAATATTTATACACTAAACATGTATTTAATATTAATACACTAAACATGTATTTAATATTAATACAGTAAACATGTAGTTATTATTCATACACTAAACATGTATTTAATATTAATACACTAAACATGTATTTAATATTTATACACTAAACATGTATTTAATATTAATACAAAAACATGTATTTAATTTTAATAAACTAAATATATATTTAATATTAATACACTAAACATGTATTTAATATTAATACACTAAACATGTATTTAATAATTATACACTAAAATAGAATTTAATAATAGACTAAACATGTATTTAATATTTATACACTAAACATGTATTTAATATTCATACATTAAAAATTTATTTAATATTCATACACTAAACATTTATTTAATATTCATACATTAAACATGTATTTAATATTTATACACTAAACATGTATTTAATATTCATACATTAAACATGTATTTAATATTTATACACTAAACATGTATTTAATATTCATACACTAAACATGTATTTAATATTCATACATTAAACATGTATTTAATATTTATACACTAAACATATATTTAATATTTATACACTAAACATGTATTTAATATTTATACACTAAACATGTATTTAATATTCATACACTAAACATGTATTTAATATTCATACACTAAACATGTATTTAATATTAATACACTGAACATGTATTTAATAATCATATACCAAACATATATGTAATTATATACTAATCATATATTTAATATTCATACAGTAAACATGTATTTATTATCCTCTAAATAAGGCACACTTGGAAATAATGAATTTCTTTATATGTGCAGTTGCGGCATAAGTCCACAGGAGGGCGCACGTTCCCTCTTAATAAGTCCGGTCCTCTCCGTCTCTCTCTCTCTCTTTTTCCTTTTAATATTAATACAAAAACATGTATTTAATTTGAATAAACTAAACATATATTTAATATTAATACACTAAACATGTATTTAATATTCATACACTAAACATGTATTTAATATTCATACACTGAACATGTTTTTAATATTAATACACTAAACATGTATTTAATATTAATACAAAAACATGTATTTAATTTTAATAAACTAAACATATATTTAATATTAATACACTAAACATGTATTTAACATTTATACACTAAACATGTATTTAATATTAATACAAAAATATGTATTTATTTTAATAAACTAAACATATATGTAATATTAATACACTAAACATGTATTTAATATTTATAAACTAAACATGTATTTAATATTCATACACTAAACATGTATTTAATATTCATACACTAAACATGTATTTAATATTCATACACGAACCATGTATTTAATATTAATACACTAAACATGTATTTAATATTTATACACTAAACATGTATTTAATATTCATACAATAAACTTGTAGTTATTATTCTTACACTTAATATGTATTTAATATTAATACAAAAACATGTATTTAATTTTAATAAACTAAACATATATTTAATATTAATACACTAAACATGTATTTAATATTAATACACTAAACATGTATTTAATATTAAAACACTAAACATGTATTTAATATTAATACAAAAACATGTATTTGATTTTAATAAACTAAACATATTTAATATTAATACACTAAACATGTATTTAACATTTATACACTAAACATGTATTTAATATTAATACACTAAACATGTATTTAATATTTATACACTAAACATGTATTCAACATTTATACACTAAACATGTTTTTAATATTAATACACTAAACATGTATTTAATATTAATACAAAACCATGTATTTAATTTTAATAAACTAAACATATATTTAATAGTAATACACTAAACATGTAGTTAATATGAATACACTAAACATGTATTTAATATTAATACACTAAACATGTATTTAATATTAATACAAACATATGTATTTATTTTAATAAACTAAACATATATTTAATATTAATACACTAAACATGTATTTAATATTTATACACTAAACATGTATTTAATATTCATACATTAAAAATGTATTTAATATTCATACACTAAACATGTATTTAATATTCATACATTAAACATGTATTTAATATTTATACACTAAACATGTATTTAATATTCGTACACTAAACATATATTTAATATTTATACACTAAACATGTATTTAATATTCATACACTAAACTTGTATTTCATATTAATACACTAAACATGTATTTAATATTAATACACTTAACATGTATTTAATATTCATACACTAAACATGTATTTAATATTAATACACTGAACATGTATTTAATAATCATATACCAAACATATATGTAATTATATACTAATCATATATTTAATATTCATACAGTAAACATGTATTTATTATCCTCTAAATAAGGCACACTTGGAAATAATGAATTTCTTTATGTGTGCAGTTGCGGCAGAAGTCCACAGGAGGGCGCACGTTCCCTCTTAATAAGTCCAGTCCTCTCCGTCTCTCTCTCTCTCTTTTTCCTTTTTTTTTGTTTCTTTTATTTTTTTTTACATAAGTTTGGTTTCTCATACACTTATATTTATACACTAAACATGTATTTAATATTAATACACTAAACATGTATTTAATATTAATACGAAAACATGTATTTAATTTTAATACGAAAACATGTATTTAATTTTAATAAACTAAACATATATTTAATAGTAATACACTAAACATGTATTTAATATGAATACACTAAACATGTATTTAATATTCATACACTAAACATGTAGTTATTATTTATACACTAAACATGTATTTAACATTTATACACTAAACATGTATTTAATATTTATACACTAAACATGTATTTAATATTAATACAAAAAAATGTATTTATTTTAATAAACTAAACATATATTTAATATTAATACACTAAACATGTATTTAATATTTATACACTAAACATGTATTTAATATTCATACATTAAAAATGTATTTAATATTCATACACTAAACATGTATTTAATATTCATACATTAAACATGTATTTAATATTTATACACTAAACATGTATTTAATATTCGTACACTAAACATGTATTTAATATTTATACACTAAACATGTATTTAATATTCATACACTAAACATGTATTTCATATTCATACACTAAACATGTATTTAATATTCATACACTAAACATGTATTTAATATTAATACACTGAACATTTATTTAATAATCATTTACCAAACATATATGTAATTATATACTAATCATATATTTAATATTCATACAGTAAACATGTATTTATTATCCTCTAAATAAGGCACACTTGGAAATAATGAATTTCTTTATGTGTGCAGTTGCGGCAGAAGTCCACAGGAGGGCGCACGTTCCCTCTTAATAAGTCCGGTCCTCTCCGTCTCTCTCTCTCTCTTTTTCCTTTTTTTTGTTTCTTTTATTTTTTTTTTACATAAGTTTGGTTTCTCATACACTTATATTTATACACTAAACATGTATTTAATATTAATACACTAAACATGTATTTAATATTTATACACTAAACATGTATTTAATATTAATACAAAAACATGTATTTAATTTTAATACACTAAACATAGAAGAAGAAACATCATGGACCCAGATTTCCCTCGCCCGGACGTGGGTCACCGGGGCCCCGCTCTGGAGCCAGGCCCGGAGGTGGGGCACGATGGCGAGCGCCTGGTGGTCGGGCCTGTTCCCATGGGGCCCGGCCGGGCACAGCCCGAAGAGGCAACGTGGGTCACCCCTCCAATGGGCTCACCACTCATAGGAGGGGCCATAGAGGTCGGGTGCATTGTGAGCTGGGCGGCAGCCGAAGGCAGGGCACTTGGCGGTCCGATCCTCGGCTACAGAAGCTAGCTCTTGGGACGTGGAACGTCACGTCACTGGGTGGGAAGGAGCCTGAGCTAGTGCGCGAAGTCGAGAAATTCCGGCTGGATATAGTTGGACTCACCTCGACGCACAGCAAGGGCTCTGGAACCAGTTCTCTCGAGAGGGATTGGACCCTCTTCCACTCTGGCGTTGCCGGCAGTGAGAGGCGACGGGCTGGGGTGGCAATTCTGGTTGCCCCCCGGCTCAAAGCCTGTACGTTGGAGTTCAACCCGGTGGACGAAAGGGTAGCCTCCCTCCGCCTTCGGGTGGGGGGACGGGTCCTGACTGTTGTTTGTGCTTATGCACCAAACAGCAGTTCAGAGTACCCACCCTTTTTGGGAACGCTCGAGGGAGTAGTGGAAAGTGCTCCCCCGGGTGATTCCCTTGTCCTACTGGGAGACTTCAACGCTCACGTTGGCAACAACAGTGAAACCTGGAGAGGCGTGATTGGGAAGAATGGCCGCCCGGATCTGAACCCGAGAGGTGTTTTGTTATTGGACTTTTGTGCTCGTCACAGTTTGTCCATAACAAACACCATGTTCAAACATAAGGGTGTCCATATGTGCACTTGGCACCAGGACACCCTAGGCCGCAGTTCCATGATCGACTTTGTAGTTGTGTCATCGGATTTGCGGCCTCATGTTTTGGACACTCGAGTGAAGAGAGGGGCGGAGCTTTCTACCGATCACCACCTGGTGGTGAGTTGGCTGCGATGGTGGGGGAGGATGCCGGACAGACCTGGGAGGCCCAAACGCATTGTGAGGGTCTGCTGGGAACGTCTGGCAGAGTCTCCTGTCAGACAAAGTTTAAATTCCCACCTCCGGAAGAACTTTGAACATGTCACGAGGGAGGTGCTGGACATTGAGTCCGAGTGGACCATGTTCCGAACCTCTATTGTCGAGGCGGCAGATCGGAGCTGTGGCCGCAAGGTAGTTGGTGCCTGTCGGGGCGGCAATCCTAAAACCCCTTGGTGGACACCAGCGGTGAGGGATGCCGTCAAGCTGAAGAAGGAGTCCTATCGGGTCCTTTTGGCTCATAGGACTCCGGAGGCAGTGGACAGGTACGGACAGGCCAAGCGGTGTGCAGCTTCAGCGGTCGCGGAGGCAAAAACTCGGACATGGGAAGAGTTTGGGGAAGCCATGGAAAACGACTTCCGGACGGCTTCGAAGCGATTCTGGACCACCGTCCGCCGCCACAGGAAGGGGAAGCAGTGCACTATCAACACCGTGTATGGTGCGGATGGTGTTCTGCTGACCTCGACTGCGGATGTTGTGGATAGGTGGAAGGAATACTTCGAAGACCTCCTCAATCCCACCAACACGTCTTCCTATGAGGAAGCAGTGCCTGGGGAATCTGTGGTGGTCTCTCCTATTTCTGGGGCTGAGGTCGCTGAGGTAGTTAAAAAGCTCCTCGGTGGCAAGGCCCCAGGGGTGGACGAGATCCGCCCGGAGTTCCTTAAGGCTCTGGATGCTGTGGGGCTGTCTTGGTTGACAAGACTCTGCAGCATCGCGTGGACATCGGGGGCGGTACCTCTGGATTGGCAGACCGGGGTGGTGGTCCCTCTCTTTAAGAAGGGGGACCGGAGGGTGTGTTCCAACTATCGTGGGATCACACTCCTCAGCCTTCCCGGTAAGGTTTATTCAGGTGTACTGGAGAGGATGCTACGTCGGATAGTCGAACCTCGGATTCAGGAGGACCGGACTTATTAAGAGGGAACGTGCGCCCTCCTGTGGACTTCTGCCGCAACTGCACACATAAAGAAATTCATTATTTCCAAGTGTGCCTTATTTAGAGGATAATAAATACATGTTTACTGTATGAATATTAAATATATGATTAGTGTATAAATATTTAATACATGTTTACTGTATTAATATTAAATACATGTTTAGTGTATAAATAATAACTACATGTGTAGTGTATTAATATTAAATATATGTTTAGTTTTTTAAAATTAAATACATGTTGTTGTATCAATATTAAATACA
This sequence comes from Nerophis ophidion, assembly GCF_033978795.1. Lineage (NCBI taxonomy): Eukaryota > Metazoa > Chordata > Actinopteri > Syngnathiformes > Syngnathidae > Nerophis > Nerophis ophidion. The sequence goes on along the minus strand of NW_026906990.1, from coordinate 39,220 downwards.
TGTTTAGTGTATTAATATTAAATACATGTTTAGTATATAAATATTTAATACATGTTTACTGTATTAATATTAAATACATTTTTAGTGTATAAATAATAACTACATGTTTAGTGTATGAATATTAAATACATGTTTAGTGTATGAATATTAAATACATGTTTAGTGTATTAATATTAAATATATGTTTAGTTTATTAAAAATAAATACATGTTTATTGTATGAATATTAAATACATGTTTAGTGTATAAATATTTAATACATGTTTACTGTATTAATATTAAATACATGTTTAGTGTATAAATATTAAATACATGATTAGTGTATTAATATTAAATACATGATTAGTGTATGAATATTAAATTCATGTTTGGTGTGTGAATATTAAATATATGTTTAGTGTATTAATATTAAATACATGTTTAGTGTATAAATAATAACTACATATTTAGTGTATGAATATTAAATACATGTGCAGTGTATTAATATTAAATACATGTTAAGTGTATTAATATTAAATATATGTTTAGTTTATTAAAATTAAATACATATTTTTGTATTAATATTAAATACATGTTTAGTGTATTAATATTAAATACATGTTTAGTGTATAAATAATAACTACATGTTTAGTGTATGAATATTAAATACATGTTTAGTGTATTCATATTAAATACATGTTCAGTTTATGAATATTAAATACAGGTTTAGTGGATAAATAATAAATACATGTTTAGTGTATTAATATTAAATACATGTTTAGTGTATTAATATTAAATATGTGTTTAGTTTATTAAAATTGAATACCTGTTTTTGTATTAATATTAAATACACTTTTAGTGTATAAATGTTAAATACATGTTTAGTGTATTAATATTAAATATATGTTTAGTTTATTAAAATCAAATACATGTTTTTGTATTAATATTAAATACATGTTTAGTGTATAAATATTAAGTACATGTTTAGTGTATAAATGTTAAATACATGTTTAGTGTATTAATATTAAATATTTGTTTAGATTATTAAACTTAAATACATGTTTTGTATGAATATTAAATACATGTTTAGTGTATGAATATTAAATACATGTTTAGTTTAAGAATATTAAATACATGTTTAGTGAATAAATATTAAATACATGTTTAGTGTATAAATATTAAATACATGTTTAGTGTATTAATATTAAATACATGTTTAGTGTATAAATGTTAAATACATGTTTAGTGTATGAATATTAAATAAATGTTTAGTTTACTAAAATTAAATACATGTTTAGTGTATAAATATTAAATACATGTTTAGTGTATTAATATTAAATACATGTTTAGTGTATTAATATTAAATATATGTTTAGTTTATTAAAATTAAATACATGTTTTTGTATTAATATTAAATACATGTTTAGTGTATTAATATTAAATACATGTTTAGTGTATAAATATTAAATACATGTTTAGTGTATTAATATTAAATATATGTTTAGTTTATTAAAATTAAATACATGTTTTTGTATTAATATTAAATACATGTTTAGTGTATTAATATTAAATACATGTTTAGTGTATAAATATTAAATACATGTTTAGTGTATAAATAATAACTACATGTTTAGTGTACGACTATTAAATACATGTTTAGTGTATTAATATTAAACACATGTTTAGTGTATTAATATTAAATATATGTTTAGTTTGTTAAAATTAAATACATGTTTTTGTAATAATATTAAATACATGTTTAGTGTATGAATATTAAATACATGTTTAGTGTATGAATATTAAATACATGTTTAGTGTATAAATATTAAATACATGGTTAGTGTATTAATATTAAATATATGTTTAGTTTATTGAACTTAAATACATGTTTTTGTATTAATATTAAATACATGTTTAGTGTATGAATATTTAATACACGTTTAGTTTATGAATATTAAATATATGTTTAGTGGATAAATAATAAATACATATTTAGTTAATTAATATTAAATACATGTTTAGTGTATGAATATTAAATACATGTTTAGTGTATTATTATTAAATATATGTTTAGTTTATTCAAATTAAATACATGTTTTTGTATGAATATTAAATACATGTTTAGTGTATGAATAATAAATACATGTTTCGTGTATGAATATTAAATACATGTTTAGTGTATTAATATTAAATACATGTTTAGTTTATTAAAATTAAATACATGTTTTTCGTATTAATATTAAATACATGTTTGCTGTATAAATATTAAATACATGTACAGTGTATTAATATAAATATATGTTTAGTGTACATATAGCAAAAATATGTTTAGTGTATAAATATTAAGTACATGTTTAGTGTACAAATATTAAGTACACTTTTAGTGTATGAATATTAAATACACGTTTAGTGTAAAAATATAAAATAAATGTTTTTTGTATAAATATTAAATACATGTTTAGTGTATTAATATTAAATACATGTTTAGTGTATAAATATTAAATACATGTTTAGTGTATTAATATTAAATACATGTTTAGTGTATTAACATTAAATACATGTTTAGTGTATTAATATTAAATACATTTTTACTGTATGAATATTAAATATATGATTAGTATATAATTACATATACGTTTAGTATATGATTATTAAATACATGTTCAGTGTATGAATATTAAATACATGTTTAGTGTATGAATATTAAATACATGTTTAGTGTATGAATATTAAATACACTTTTAGTGTATAAATATTAAATACACGATTAGTGTATTAATATTAAATACATGTTTAGTGTATGAATATTAAATACATGTTTAATGTATGAATATTAAATATATGTTTAGTGTATAAATATTAAATACATGATTAGTGTATTAATATTAATTATGTGTTTAGTTTATTAAAATTAAATATATATTTAGTTTATTAAAATTCAATACATATTTAGTGTATGAATATTAAATACATGATTAGTGTATTAATATTAAATACATGTTTAGTGTATGAATATTAAATACATGCTTAGTGTAAATCTTTAGTTTATTAAAATTAAATACATGTTTTTGTATGAATGTTAAATACATGTTTAGTTTATGAATATTAAATACATGTTTAGTGTATTAATATTAAATACATGTTTAGTGTATGAATATTAAATACATGTTTAGTGTATGAATATTAAATACATGATTAGTGTATAAATATTAAATACATGTTTAGTGTATGAATATTAAATACATGCTTAATGTATTAATATTAAATATATGTTTAGTTTATTAAAATTAAATACATGTTTTTGTATTAATATTAAATACATGTTTAGTGTATGAATGTTTAATACATGTTTAGTGTATTAATATTAAATCAATGTTTAGTGTATGAATATTAAATACATGTTAAGTGTATGAATATTAAATACATATTTAGTGTATGAATATTAAATACATGATTAGTGTATTAATATTAAATATATGTTTAGTGTATTAATATTAAATCAATGTTTAGTATATAAATATTAAATACATGTTAAGTGTATGAATATTAAATACATATTTAGTGTATGAATATTAAATACATGATTAGTGTATTAATATTAAATACATGTTTAGTGTATGAATAATAACTACATGTTTAGTGTATGAATATTAAATAAATGATTAGTGTATTAATATTAAATACATGATTAGTGTATAAATATTAAATACATGTTTAGTGTATAACTAATAACTAAATGTTTAGGGTATGAATATTAAATACATATTTAGTGTATTAATATTAAATACATGATTAGTGTATTAATATTAAATACATGATTAGTGTATGAATATAAAATACATGTTTAGTGTATTAATATTAAATACATGTTTAGTGTATGAATAATAAATACATGTTTAGTGTATTAATATTAAATCAATGTTTAGTGTATAAATATTTAATTCATGTTTAGTGTATTAATATTAAATATGTGTTTAGTTTATTAACTTTAAATACATGTTTAGTGTATGAATATTAAATACATGTTTAGTTTATGAATATTAAATACATGTTTAGTGTATTTATATTAAATATATGTTTAGTGTATTAATATTAAATACATGTTTAGTGTATAAATATTAAATACATGTTTAGTGTATTAATATTAAATATATGTTTAGTTTATTAAAATTAAATAAATGTTTTTGTATTAATATTAAATACATGTTTAGTGTATAAATATTAAATACATGTTTAGTGTATTAATATTAAATATATGTTTAGTTTATTAAAATTAAATAAATGTTTTTGTATTAATATTAAATACATGTTTAGTGTATTAATATTAAATACATGTTTAGTGTAGAAATATTGAATACATGTTTAGTGTATGAATATTAAATACATGTTTAGTGTATTAATATTAAATACATGTTTAGTTTATGAATATTAAATACATGTTTTGTGGATTAATAATGAATACATATTTAGTGTAATAATATTAAATACATGTTTAGTGTATAAATATTAAATACATGTTTAGTGTATTAATATTAAATATATGTTTAGTTTATTAAAATGAAAAAAAATGTTTTTGTATTAATATTAAATACATGTTTAGTGTATGAATATTAAATACATGTTTAGTGTATGAATATTAAATACAAGTTTAGTGTGAAAATATTAAATACATCTTTAGTGTATGAATATTAAATACATGTTTAGTGTATGAATATTAAATACATGTTTAGTGTATTAATATTAAATACATATTTATTGTATTAATATTAAATATATGTTTAGTTTATTAAAATTAAATACATGTTTTTATATTAATATTAAATACATGTTTAGTGTATAAATATTAAATACATGTTTAGTGTATTAATATTAAATACATGTTTAGTGTATTAATATTAAATACATGTTTTTGTATAAATATTAAATACACGTTTAGTGTATGAATATCAAATACATGTTTAGTGTATTAATATTAAATCCATGTTTAGTTTATTAAAATTAAATACATGTTTTTGTATTAATATTAAATACATGTGTAGTGTATTAATATTAAATATATGTTTAGTGTATAAATTATAACTACATATTTAGTGTATGAATGTTTAATACATGTTTAGTGTATTAATATTAAATAAATGCTTAGTGTATTAATATTAAATATATGTTTAGTTTATTAAAATTAAATACATGTTTTTGTATTAATATTAAATACATGTTTAGTGTATGAATATTAAATACATGTGTAGTGTATTAATATTAAATACATGTTTAGTGTATGAATAATAAATACATGTTTAGTGTATGAATAATAACTAAATGTTTAGTTTATGAATATTAAATACATATTTAGTGTATAAATATTAAATACATGATTAGTGTATGAATATTAAATACATGTTTAGTGTATTAATATTAAATACATGTTTAGTGTATGAATAATAAATACATGTTTAGTGTATTAATATTAAATCAATGTTTAGTGTATTAATATTAAATATATGTTTAGTTTATTAACTTTAAATACATGTTTAGTGTATTAATATTAAATACACGTTTAGTGTATGAATAATAACTACATGTTTAATGTATGAATATTAAATACATGTTTAGTGTATAAATATTGAATACATGTTTAGTGTATAAATAATAACTACACGTTTAGTGTATGAATATTAAATACATGTTTAGTGTATTAATATTAAATACATGTTTAGTTTATGAATATTAAATACATGTTTTGTGGATTAATAATGAATACATATTTATTGTAATAATATTAAATACATGTTTAGTGTATAAATATTAAATACATGTTTAGTGTATTAATATTAAATATATGTTTAGTTTATTAAAATTAAATAAATGTTTTTGTATTAATATTAAATATATGTTTGGTGTATTAATATTAAATACATGTTTAGTGTATAAATAATAACTACATGTTTAGTGTATGAATATTAAATACATGTTTAGTGCATAAATAATAAGTACATGTTTAGTGTACGAATATTAAATACATGTTTAGTGTATAAATATTAAATACATGTTTAGTGTATGAATATTAAATACCAGTTTAGTGTATAAATATTAAATACAAGTTTAGTGTGAAAATATTAAATACATCTTTAGTGTATGAATATTAAATACATGTTTAGTGTATAATTATTAAATACATGTTTAGTGTATTAATATTAAATACATATTTATTGTATTAATATTAAATATATGTTTAGTTTATTAAAATTAAATACATGTTTTTGTATTAATATTAAATACATATTTAGTGTATAAATATTAAATACATGTTTAGTGTATTAATATTAAATAAATGTTTAGTGTATTAATATTAAATACATGTTTAGTGTATAAATATAAGTGTATGAGGAACCAAACTTATGTAAAAAAAAATAAAAGAAACAAAAAAAAAGGAAAAAGAGAGATAGAGAGACGGAGAGGATGGGGCATATTAAGAGGGAACGTGCGCCCTCCTGTGGACTTTTGCCGCAACTGCACACATAAAGAAATTCATTATTTCCAAGTGTGCCTTATTTAGAGGATAATAAATACATGTTTACTGTATGAATATTAAATATATGATTAGTGTATTAATATTAAATACATGTTTAGTGTATTAATATTAAATCCATGTTTAGTGTATAGATATTAAATACATGTTTAATGTATTAATATTAAATCAATGTTTAGTGTATAAATAATAACTACATGTTTAGTGTATTAATATTAAATACATGTTTAGTGTATTAATATTAAATCAATGTTTAGTGTATAAATATTAAATACATTTTAGTGTATTAATAATAATTAAATATATGTTTAGTTTATTGAACTTAAATACACTTTTTTGTATGAATATTAAATACACGTTTAGTGTATGAATATTAAATACATGTTTAGTGTAATAATATTAAATCCATGTTTAGTGTATAGATATTAAATACATGTTTAATGTATTAATATTAAATCAATGTTTAGTGTATAAATAATAACTACATGTTTAGTGTATTAATATTAAATACATGTTTAGTGTATGAATATTAAATACATATTTAGTGTATAAATATTAAATACATGTTTAGTGTATTAATATTAAATACATGTTTAGTTTATGAATATTAAATACATATTTAGTGTATAAATATTAAATACATGTTTAGTGTATAAATAATAAATACATGTTGAGTGTATAAATATTAAATACATGTTAAGTGTATGAATATTAAATACATTTTTAGTGTATAAATATTAAATACATGTTTAGTGTATGAATATTAAATACATATTTAGTGTATAAATATTAAATACATGTTTAGTGTATTAATATTTAATACATGTTTAGTTTATGAATATTAAATACATATTTAGTGTATAAATATTAAATACATGTTTAGTGTATAAATATTAAATACATGTTAAGTGTATGAATATTAAATACATGTTTAGTGTATGAATATTAAATACATGTTTCATGTATGAATATTAAATACATGTTTAGTGTATAAATATTAAATACATGTTAAGTGTATGAATATTAAATACATTTTTAGTGTATAAATATTAAATACATGTTTAGTGTATAAATATTAAATACATGTTTAGTGTATGAATATTAAATACATATTTAGTGTATAAATATTAAATACATGTTTAGTGTATTAATATTAAATACATGTTTAGTTTATGAATATTAAATACATGTTTAGTGTATTAATATTAAATCCATGTTTAGTGTATAGATATTAAATACATGTTTAATGTATTAATATTAAATCAATGTTTAGTGTATAAATAATAACTACATGTTTAGTGTATTAATATTAAATACATGTTTACTGTATGAATATTAAATACATGTTTAGTGTATAAATATTAAATACATGTTTAGTGTATAAATATTAAATACATGTTTAGTGTATTAATATTAAATCATTGTTTAGTGTATAAATATTAAATACATTTTAGTGTATTAATAATAATTAAATATATGTTTAGTTTATTGAACTTAAATACACTTTTTTGTATGAATATTAAATACACGTTTAGTGTATGAATATTAAATACATGTTTAGTGTATAAATATTAAATACATGTTTAGTGTATAAATAATAAATACATGTTTAGTGTATGAATATTAAATACATGTTTCATGTATGAATATTAAATACATGTTTAGTGTATAAATATTAAATACATGTTAAGTGTATGAATATTAAATACATTTTTAGTGTATAAATATTAAATACATGTTTAGTGTATAAATATTAAATACATGTTTAGTGTATGAATATTAAATACATATTTAGTGTATAAATATTAAATACATGTTTAGTGTATTAATATTAAATACATGTTTAGTTTATGAATATTAAATACATATTTAGTGTATAAATATTAAATACATGTTTAGTGTATAAATATTAAATACATGTTAAGTGTATGAATATTAAATACATTTTTAGTGTATTAATATTAAATACATGTTTAGTGTATAAATATTGAATACATGTTTAGTGTATAAATAATAAATACATGTTTAGTGTATGAATATTAAATACATGTTTAGTGTATAAATATTAAATACATGTTAAGTGTATGAATATTAAATACATATTTAGTGTATGAATATTAAATACATGATTAGTGTATTAATATTAAATACATGTTTAGTGTATGAATATTAAATACATTTTTAGTGTATTAATATTAAATACATGTTTAGTGTATAAATATTGAATACATGTTTAGTGTATAAATAATAAATACATGTTTAGTGTATGAATATTAAATACATGTTTCATGTATGAATATTAAATACATGTTTAGTGTATAAATATTAAATACATGTTAAGTGTATGAATATTAAATACATATTTAGTGTATGAATATTAAATACATGATTAGTGTATTAATATTAAATACATGTTTAGTGTATTAATATTAAATACATTGTTGTATATCCTAGCTTCTATGCTAGCGTCCTTTATTTGTTTTATTCTACTAGCTCCAGTATTTTTGTTATATAGCTCTTTTTTGTTATTTAAATAAATTGTGTATATCTTATCTTTGCTGTGTTCACTTGACGCATCCTCGAGGGAATCGAACCCGGCACCACGATGCCGAACCGGCGTAACAGCTACCAAGGAATGTACAACAATTCTTCTCAACTAAAGAGGAGAAATATAACCTTTGAGGAAAATCTAACTTAAAACATTTGTATGCACGTACAACACTTAAAACTTTTAGCATATCAGTATGTGGAATTAAATGATGGAATGGATTAAGTAAAGAAGTTAAACATTGTACTGATATCAGCCAGTTTAAGAGGACGTTTAAATTAATAGTGCTTACAAAGTACAAAGAAGAAGTATTATGAGAAACACTTTCAAACTTATTGAAAATAAGATATTCTTCATCTTAGTATGTTAATAATGACTGAAATAATTAAGTACATGTTAAAAAACTGCTGTGTTACTCACTCACAGATGTCATTTTGCTATTTCGGTTTCCCCGAATTATAAATAACCTAATGTAAATAATCAAATGTTCTTCTGTTGTATATACTTGTTCTTATGCTATCTGAACTCACTATGTACCATGAATTGATTAACGTGGACCATGATTTAAACAAGTTGAAAAACTTATTGAGGTGTTACCCTTTAGTGGTCAATTGTTCGGAATATGTACTGTACTCTGCAATCTACTAATAAAAGTATTAATTAATCAAACAAACAATGCTGCTAATCCACATTTTAATAGCAATTTTGTTCATCCTTACTTTTAATTGAATAATAATATCAATAAAATCAAATAAAAAAAATGTGTGGATTTATAAGAAACAACAACACCCCTAATGGAAATAATAACTTATCCTCTCTTCAAAGATGAGAAGAAAAAAAAATAGTAACTACATATATGATATTCAATAAATGCACACAACTTAAAGGCCTACTGAAAGCCTCTACTAGCGACCACGCAGTCTGATAGTTTATATATCAATGATGTGTGAATGTGAGTGTGAATGTTGTCTGTCTATCTGTGTTGGCCCAGTGATGAGGTGGCGACTTGTCCAGGGTGTACCCCGCCTTCCGCCCGACTGTAGCTGAGATAGGCGCCAGCGCCCCCCGCGACCCCAAAAGGGAATAAGCGGTAGAAAATGGATGGATGGATGGAAATATAAACATTGCAACACATGCCAATACGGCCTTTTTAGTTTACTAAATTGCAATTTTAAATTTGCGCCGAACCATCCTGCTGGAACGTCGCAGTATGATGTGCGTGCGCGTGACGTCACGCATTGTAAAGGACATTTTGTTCCAGCACCGATCCTAGCTATAAGTCGTCTGCTTTCATCGCATAATTCCACAGTATTCTGGACATCTGTGTTACTGAATCTTTTGCAATTTGTTCAATGAATAGTGGAGACGTCAAAGAAGAAAGCTGTAGGTGGGAAGCGGTGTATTGCAGCCGCCTTTAGCAACACAAACACAGCCGGTGTTTTCTTGTTTACATTTCCGAAAGATGACGGTGAAGCTTTACTATGGAACACAGATGTCAAGCGAACACGGTTGGATTAGACCACACACACAAAGTACAGTGTATTATGCAGCGATCATTTCGAAAGATCGTGTTTCGAAGAGGGTCCCTTGCGAATGGCAGAGATGGGCATCGCCACCACCCGTCAACTGGTGCTGAAGAAAGGTGCGGGGCCGACCTTCAAGTTGTACAGGTATGACCATATTATCTCGTTAAAACACTAGTAACACAATGAGCAGATAAGGGTTTTTCCAGAATGATACTAGTAAATGTGTCTAATAACATCTAAATCGCTCTCACTGAATAGTCTTTATTTTGTTCATTTTATCTAGTCCTTCACTCTCACTTTCCTCATCCACGAATCTTTCATCCTCGCTCAAATTAATGGGGAAATCGTCGCTTTCTCGGTCTGAATCGCTCTCGCAACTGGTGGCCATGATTGTGAACAATGTGAGGATTTGAGGGAGTCCACAACCTGTGACGTCACGCGCACATCGTCTGCTTCTTCCGGTACAGACGAGGCTTTTTTATTAGCGACCAAAAGTTGCGAACTTTGTCGTCGATGTTCTCTACTAAATCCTTTCAGCAAAAATATGGCCGTATCGCGAAATGATAAAGTATGACACATAAAATGGACCTGCTATCCCCGTTTAAATAAGAAAATCTCATTACAGTAGGCCTTTAAAAAGTAATTCCAGGACAACATATAACAGTAGAAGATGAGAAGCATTACATACAACATCAAATATACGTTCATATTAACCATGCTGTGTTCATAAAGTAAATTTTGCACAATCACTGTTTAAGTGTTTTTAAATTCCTGCAGCTTCCGTGACTGTTACACACTTGTGTTTACTGACTTTATACTTAACCCGGAACATCTTATCACACACAGTTCATCTGAACGGTTTCTCTCCAGTGTGTGTTCTCATGTGTGCTGTCAAGTTTTGTTTTCTGGAGAAAGTCTTCTTACATACAGAGCAAGTAAAAGGTTTCTCTCCGGTATGTGTTCTCATGTGCGTGGACATGTTAGGCTTTCTGGAGAAACTCTTTTTACAAACAGAGCAAGTAAAAGGTTTCTCTCTAGTATGTATTCTCATGTGTCTGGTCATGACAGTCTTTATAGTGAAACTCTTCTTACAAACAGTGCAAGTAAAAGGTTTCTCTCCCGTATGTATTCTCATGTGTGTGGTCATGTCAAACTTTCTGGAGAAACTCCTGTTACAAACAGAGCAAATAAAAGGTTTCTCCCCAGTATGTTTTCTCATGTGTATGGTCATGGCAAGCTTCATGGAGAAACTCTTCTTACAAACAGAGCAAATAAAAGGTTTCTCTCCAGTGTGTGTTCTCATGTGTGTGGTCATGTCAAGCTTTCTGGAGAAACTCTTCTTACAAACAGAGCAAGTAAAAGGTTTCTCTCCAGTATGTGTTCTCATGTGTGTGGTCATGTTACGCTTTGTGGAGAAACTCTTCTTACAAACAAAACAAGTAAAAGGTTTCTCTCCAGTGTGTTTTCCCACGTGTATCGTCATGTGTTGCTTTGTGGAGAAACTCTTCTTACAAACAGAGCAAGTAAAAGGTTTCTCTCCAGTATGTGTTCTCATGTGTGTGGTCATGTTACGCTTTGTGGAGAAACTCTTCTTACAAACAGAGCAAGTAAAAGGTTTCTCTCCAGTATGTATTCTCATGTGTACTGTAAAATTACTCTTGTGTCTAAATGATTTCCCACATTCAGAGCAGTCAAAGTGTTTGTTGTTAGTGTGATGTCTCGTATCACCTTTAGAGTCGTTTTTACTCTCCAAAGGTTTTTGGATGTGGTCACTGTGATCAGAAGAGTGTGACATCATGTGGTCCATGTCTGACAGTGGAGCAAAAATGCTGTCTGGTTCTGACTTTATATCTTCACAATGCTCTCCATCAGCTTCTGTGATGTGTTGACTTACAAGCTCCGCCCCTCTGTTCTCCTCACTTTGACTGTGGTGAAGCTGTAAGGACTGAGCCTCATCTTCATCATTATCCTCCACCAACATTTGAAGCTGCTTCCACAGTTCCTCCTCTTCTTCTTTAATGTGGGAGGGGGCCTGTCGCTCCTTCTGTCCCACACTGGAGCTCCACTCCTGCTGCTTGGAGGGAATCTCTTCATGACTCTCTGCTGACACCTGCTGGACGTCTGCAGAACATAGAACACAAATGAGGTGTTACTGTATAGAAGTTTGCAGTATTCAAACTATTCACATGTGAGCTAGGCCAAATAGACAGTGATGGGCAAGCGACCTGGAAAACGTAGTAAGCTAAGCTACAAGTTACTCTCCATTAAATGTAGCAAAGCTATCCTTGGAGAATTGTAGAAAGCTACACTACACGCTACACTGCAAAAGTAGCTTGCCACATCAAAGCTACATTTAACAGCATTTCTATCTATTGGCCCACATGTATAATATCAATGTTAATGTAACTGAGAGTGTGCACATGGACCCAGTGAGGGTCAATTGCTGTTAACTATCTGTCATTGAGCTGGGGACACCTTACAAAACACTCCACAGTGTGCATTCATGTATTTGTTCTTGTATTTCTACCCTTCTTGAGACACCAAGTACCTTCCATATGAGGAGGTGTGAACAAGTTAGGACATAAATCATGGTGCCATTACGGAAAACCGTTGTATCTAATAGAGAATGTCTCATTTGCACCCCCGGTGGTGAAATCTATCAAAATTAGGGTGGTCCCAAAAAGGAGGAATTTTTCAAATTGAATGTGTGTCGGTTTTAAAAGTGCTCCCCTTCTGATCAACATATGAAATAACAAGTGAATGTAAGAAATCGAAATGATCCTGCTTATGCCAAAATGATTTCGAAAAAGTGTATACCGTATTTTTCAGAGTATAAGTCGCTCCGGAGTATAAGTCGCACCTGCCGAAAATGCATAATAAAGAAGGAAAAAAACATCTAGGTCGCACTGGAGAATAAGTCGCATTTTTTGGGGACATTTATTTGATAAAACCCAACACCAGGAATAGACATTTGATAGGCAATTTAAAATAAATAAAGAATAGTGAACAACAGGCTGAATAAGTGTACTTTATATGAGGCATAAATAACCAACTGAGAAGGTGCCTGCTATGTTAACCTAACATATTATGCTAAGAGTCATTCAAATAACTATAACTTATAGAACATGCTATACCTTTACCAAACTATCTGTCACTCCTAATCCATAAATCCCATGAAATATTATACGTCTAGTCTCTTACGTGAATGAGATAAATAATATTATTTGATATTTTACACTAATGTGTTAATAATTTCACACATAAGTCGCTTCTGAGTGTAAATCGCACCCTCGGCCAAACTATGAAAAAAACTGCGACTCATAGTCCGGAAAATATGGTGTGTGTGTATATATATATATATATATATATATATATATATATATATATTAGTGGTGTGGGAACAAATCAATTCGAAGTTGGGTCGCGATTCTCACGTTGTGCGATTCAGAATCGATTCTCACTTTTTTTTTTTAAATAAATAAAAACTAATCAATCCAACAAAACAATACACAGCAATACCATAAAACAATGCAATCCAATTCCAAAACCAAACCTGACCCAGCAACACTCAGAACTGCAATAAACAGAGCAATTGAGAGGAGACACAAACACCACACAGAACAAACTAAAAGTAGTGAAACCAAAATGAATATCATCAACAACAGTATCATTATTAGTTATAATTTCAGCATAGCAGTGATTAAAAATCCCTCATTGACATTATCATTAGACATTTATAAAAAAAAAAAAAAAAAAGAACAATAGTGTCACAGTGGCTTACACTTGCATGGCATCTCAAAACCTCGATCCTGACCTCATGGTAAACTACCGACCGGTGTCTCACCTTCCCTTTATTTCAAAAATCCTCGAAAAAATTGTTGCGGAGCAGTTAAATGAACACTTAGCGTCTAACAATCTATGTGAAACCTTTCAATCCGGTTTCAGGGCAAATCACTCGACGGAGACAGCCCTCGCAAAAATGACTAATGATCTATTGCTAACGATGGATTCTGATGCGTCATCTATGTTGCTGCTCCTCGATCTTAGCGCTGCTTTCGATACCGTCGATCATAATATTTTATTAGAACGTATCAAAACACGAATTGGTATGTCAGACTTAGCCCTGTCTTGGTTTAACTCTTATCTTACTGATAGGATGCAGTGTGTCTCCCATAACAGTGTGACCTCGGACTACGTTAAGGTAACGTGTGGAGTTCCCCAGGGTTCGGTCCTTGGCCCTGCACTCTTCAGCATCTACATGCTGCCGCTAGGTGACATCATACGCAAATACGGTGTTAGCTTTCACTGTTATGCTGATGACGCCCAACTCTACATGCCCCTAAAGCTGACCAACACGCCGGATTGTAGTCAGCTGGAGGCGTGTCTTAATGAAATTAAACAATGGATGTCCGCTAACTTTTTGCAACTCAACGCCAAAAAAACGGAAATGCTGATTATCGGTCCTGCTAGACACCGAACTCTATTTAATAATACAACTCTAACATTTGACAACCAAACAATTAAACAAGGCGACACGGTAAAGAATCTGGGTATTATCTTCGACCCAACTCTCTCCTTTGAGTCACACATTAAAAGCGTTACTAAAACGGCCTTCTTTCATCTCCGTAATATCGCTAAAATTCGCTCCATTCTGTCCACTAAAGACGCTGAGATCATTATCTATGCGTTTATTACGTCTCGCCTCGACTACTGTAACGTATTATTTTCGGGTCTCCCCATGTCTAGCATTAAAAGATTACAGTTGGTACAAAATGCGGCTGCTAGACTTTTGACAAGAACAAGAAAGTTTGATCACATTACGCCTGTACTGTATATACCTTTATATACATATATACATACATATATACCTGTACTGGCTCACCTGCACTGGCTTCCTGTGCACTTAAGATGTGACTTTAAGGTTTTACTACTTACGTATAAAATACTACACGGTCTAGCGCCATCCTATCTTGCCGATTGTATTGTACCATATGTCCCGGCAAGAAATCTGCGTTCAAAGGACTCCGGCTTGTTAGTGATTCCCAAAGCCCAAAAAAAGTCTGCGGGCTATAGAGCGTTTTCTGTTCGGGCTCCAGTACTCTGGAATGCCCTCCCGGTAACAGTTCGAGATGCCACCTCAGTAGAAGCATTTAAGTCTCACCTTAAAACTCATTTGTATACTCTAGCCTTTAAATAGACTCCCTTTTTAGACCAGTTGATCTGCTGTTTCTTTTCTTTTTCTTCTATGTCCCACTCTCCCCTGTGGAGGGGGTCCAGTCCGATCCGGTGGCCATATACTGCTTGCCTGTACTGCTTGCCTGTGTATCGGCTGGGGACATCTCTGCGCTGCTGATCCGCCTCCGCTTGGGATGGTTTCCTGCTGGCTCCGCTGTGAACGGGACTCTCGCTGCTGTGTTGGATCCGCTTTGGACTGGACTCTCGCGACTGTGTTGGATCCATTGTGGATTGAACTTTCACAGTATCATGTTAGACCCGCTCGACATCCATTGCTTTCCTCCTCTCTAAGGTTCTCATAGTCATTATTGTCACAGACGTCCCACTGGATCATTATTGTCACCGATGTCCCACTGGGTGTGAGTTTTCCTTGCCCTTATGTGGGCCTACCGAGGATGTCGTGGTGGTTTGTGCAGCCCTTTGAGACACTAGTGATTTAGGGCTATATAAGTAAACATTGATTGATTGATTGATAAGCTGGACAACACACTGTGTCCAATGTTTTCACAAAGATAAAATAGGTCATATTTTTTGGTTCGCTTAATAGTTAAAAAACATTTACATTATTGCAATCAGTTGATAAAACATTGTCCTTTACAATTATAAATGTTTTTTTACAAAAATGTATTACTCTGCTAGCATGTCAGTCGACTGGGGTAGATCCTGCTGAAATCTATGTATTGAATGAATACAGAATCCTTTTGAATCGGAAAAATATCGTTTTTGAATTGGGAATCATGTTGAATCGAAAAAAATCGATATCTAATCGAATCACAACCCCAAGAATAGATACTGAATCGAATCGTGGGACACCCAAAGATTTTCAGCCCTAATACATATATACATACATACATACATACATATATATATATATATATATATATATATATATATATATATATATATA